>NC_068386.1:31649701-31685987 GCF_023724105.1 Carassius gibelio
GGTGCTTCTAATTAAGTGATAAAAAGAAGTTACAAATGATGTACAAAATAAATATACTTTTCTGTGCACCAAGAAAACATGCAACACTTTGTTTTACTACTAAATTAGTCTCAATTTCTAATTATTATAATTAATATTTCACAAACATTGGAAAGTTGCCTGACCTCCTGTGAGATCTCTGCAAAAAGTCTCACATTAATTCCAAAACATGATGCATGATGGGATACACTAAGCGTTGTATAGCGCTCCGGAGCAGTATTGGAGAGGTTTAGTGTGTGTTAAGGACACCGTGCTTTGGCATTATTAAGACCGGGGACAGTCTCATAGTCACGTACACACACTCTCAAGTGAATAAGACCTCAAGTGTGGGTAACTGGAAAGGGGAAAAGTCTTTAAAATGATCCCTAAATACAGTCGCACGTCAAAGTCTTAATAATTCACTAATTCAATTTAACACTTGTATGATATTGTACAAGCCCCTGGACAATCTAATCTGACACTATCACAATATTGGAAAATCAGTTGCCCCACACAGTCAGAAAGTTTATATTGTTCATTGGCTTCTCATTAAATTACTTCAAATAAGCCCCATCAGTTCATGTTCCCACTATACGTGATCTCCATGACTAGATATTGCTATTAATGACTTGCTTTTAATAATGGATGCATTTAACATTTAATTATACAGCATCTTTGCAGATTATGCTTTCATGGTCTAAAAAAAACACAGTAATGTTGCATTTAATTACATAATATTTCTATCCTTTCTGTCTTACAGGATTGTTTCCAGATAACACTGTAGTTCTCCGTCATGCACAAGGACTCACCTCTTTAACTCCCCCCCCCCCCACCCACCCACCCACACACACACACAGAGAAATGGTTCCTGGATCAGTGACTCAAGACTTTGCAGTGGTTTGATTTCTGCAGAAGATGTAACTTTGTTTTAATTAACCTTATAATGAATACATTGTGACCTTCCAGCAACCCATATACTGTACTGTATACAGAACCAGTGATGACAACAATAGTTAAAAAATAGCATTTATAATATTGATAAAGCATTGTGTTCTCTTTGTCAAGCTTCATACAGTAAACTTTACTTCTGGTGCTTTTATCATAAAAAAGCTTCAGTTCTCATCAGGAGTTTTAGTAAAGGACATATTCATGCACAGCAATCCCCTAGTTCCAGTCATGAAGTGAATGATGTTATTGTTAAAGTTATATTTCTGCATTTTTATGTAGCAGGTGTTTGTTTTCCTGAACACTTTATCTTTCTTCCATTGTTCGGACAATCAGTGTTTACGTGATGCTCTGCTGATTGAGTTTTATAGATGATATTGCACACTTGACATGCATGTCTTCATGATGTTATTTTGTGAGTTTGAAACATTAAGTGTTGTATCACTTTTTGGTCAATAGAATCTTTTAAGAAAATGTATAGTTTTACGGTGTTCTCTGAAAGATATATACCATATTTATAATGTTTTGTTTTTTAATAAAAGAATTTGCACACTGAAAAATGTTAACGTTTACAACATAACTGCCTTTTTTTTCTTCATAGTTTTATTCTTTAAAAACGAGCTTGGTGACAGTGCAGTAATATGTGCACTTTGTCTTTAAATGAGTTTGACATATCTATAAATACTGGAAAACTCTTACAAAATTATGTATGTTCATTATGCTTTATTTCAGTTTTTATTCCTAGAGATTAATTGGTAAAGCAAGGCAAATCACAGAAACAAATTTAAATAATTTAATAACTTAATAATTTCACTCTTTACTTTTTATTAGTAAATGCTCTTGTCTTTGGTCAGGAAAAAATTTATCTTTTAAATTGAATGAAATGAATCTATTGGTTAGATAAGATACAACTGTGACTGTGCAGTTCACATCACGTGTTGTACACACACATGTACACATCGATATTGCCAAATTGTTGTCAAGCTGAATAACAATAATTTCTGTATTTGCATTATTGTTGGAAGAAGGTGTAGACGTTAATAAAACACTATCTAATAGGTGGCAAATTTAATTTATTGTTAACCAATCTATCCCTTTAGCCGAAAAACGGAAAACAGCGTTCATGAATGACAATAAATGGTTAAGGAAGTGTGATGACGCTGCTCAGCTTTGATGTCATTGGCTGTGAATGTCCCTTGTCATCGCAGGACTGTCTGTGGTTGGATTATCTTTTAACCCATATTAAACAGCGGATCATGTTACAAAAGTATGTTTTGCTGCTATTATCACATTAGTAAATATATTAAGTCAACATTGGGTGTTTCTATGTTGAGAAAAATCACCTTTTTACCGAGATCCTAACACTAACCCTAAGAATAACTTCAATGAACTACAAAAAACAGCGCCTAGTATTCCCTTTCCATAGATAGAACGATGGAGGCTTATGGGTAATGTAGTTTAAAAAGTTTTATTAACGAAATGAAATAAATAATATATTGAATGGTAAACTAGACATATAAATATGTTCACTGTGTAAACCACTATGATATATTTGAGAGGCATGGTGAAATTTAGTATTTTAGAGTATGCAATATGTAAAATGCCTTTATGCCACCTTTCCATTCATTTCTGAAAACTGTGCCCAACATTATTTTATCAGCATAGCATAAGTAGTAATCATGCTGATTTTCGCTTTGATATGTTAATTGGACTCTGATTTACAGCCTTTTGAAATGTACAGTTTTTGGCTCTTCCGGGGGGTGCTACTGGGCCCCTGGAGGTAGAAGGGCAGTAAAACCTACATATATGTATTCTCCTCATCATGGACAACAAACTGAGCTGAGTCACATTTATATCTGACAGTTTTCACAGTCCTCTGTTTTCTAATTCTTACATCATTGCTATTATACCTTTTGACAGGACATTGTGAGGCCATCTGATGAAACATGGAAAAATTATAAAGAAATGTTTTGATAATAAAAATAATAGATTATTTATTTGATTTTTGAAGTAAACATCAATAAATATAATGGATGAACCTGCAACAACATGCCATTATCTATTCCCCACTGTTAAGCAGTAATCAAGGACAATGTATACACATTGTGATACTTCACTATTACACAAGGACAAATTCATTCATATATATATATATATATATATATATATATATATATATATATTACTAATAACTAATTAGCAAAAATCAGTGTAAAAATGTCCTCTCACCCCTGTCTCTTGCTCCTCATGTGCTGGACATCGGTAATGTGTGTGCTCTTGGTTTTAATGCAGTACAAGATCCACGTTGATCATTCCTGCTACATTCTCAGTTATCCCTCAAGTGTTTGTAACTATAAAGCCCATGGCACCATCTTGTAATGCAAAATAATTAATCTCGTAACTCCCTTTCTTTCACAAAACAATTGGCATTTGTTACTAAATATAAACAATAATAACTTTCTGGTGTACTGATGTCCCAGATGTCATTAATCTGATCAAATATTTTTATGTCTTAAGTAAAAAATAATCCCAATAATGATTATGTAGTTTTTCCAAGTCTAAAATAAACACATATGAGCCTACCTAGTAAAATGATGTATTTACCTAGAATCTTCAGAACACAATATTCATCATATTCATTTTATTGAAGCATAGACTATAAAGATGATAAAGTAGCATCAAGACAAATAAGATTCAAGGAAAATAATTATTCATCATCAAAAATACAGATGAGTGATGAAATGTCCTTAAAAGTCACAGTCCCATTCAGTCAACTGTGATACAGATCATGTGATACATATAAGACATTGGATACTGTTTCAGAAAATAATGATTCCCATCATCACATCTAAACTGGTTTCATCGTGATCTTCTGTCGTGTCTGGAAACAGTTTGTGGTTGATATCCAACACTGATGTGGTGTAGCTTGTTCTCAGCCAGAAGATTAGATTAGATTAGATTAGATTCAACTTTATTGTCATTATGCAGAGTACAAGTACAGAGCTAATGAAATGCAGTTAGCATCTAACCAGAAGTGCAAGAATATAGTGTTTTATATACATAAAAGTGCAGAGTAAGTAAAGCTATGATATACAGAATTTACAGTGGAGTTGCTATATACAATATTGATCAGAGTATATACAGAATATAAATATGAATTTAATGTAGGGATTGTATGTACATTATGAACAGAGCAAAGAAGAATTATATATACATTATGAATAGCAGGAACTTGAGAACAGTGGTAATAAATACAGTTGAATGAGTGTGCAAAAGTATAGTTTAACTTTTTTATTATATGCAAAATAATAGTAGTGCAATTATATTTATTGTAGAAATAGTTTACTGTGCTTGTACAGTAACAGCTTTAGACAGTTTATAGTGTAATGGATTTAACCATGTGCAGTCTGTGCAAAATATGAGTAGTGCAATACATGTATGTAAAGTACTGTGACCAGTGCAGTAAAAGAGCAGGTGCAGGTTAGATTGGTGGTGCGGTGTTCAGGAGTGTCACAGCCTCGGGGAAGAAGCTCTTCCTGAGTCTACTAGTTCGAGAGCGTAGGCTCCTGTAACGCCTGCCGGATGGAAGGAGGGTGAAAAGTCCATGGTTAGGGTGAGAGGCATCCTTGATGATGTTTCTTGCCCTACCCAGACAGCGCTTCTGATAAATGTTCTCTATGGAGGTTAACTGGGTGCAAGTGAGATCTCCCAGTCCTAAGATCCCAGACCTGGTCAAAGTGAAACAAACAATCCAGATGAAGTTGTTTAATGGACATAGAGCTCATCTTATGAGTAACTATGACCCTTGTAGTACTGTACACTTACCATTCTTCAAGCTGTTTTAAGATCTTTTGAGAAGCTTTTTCTCTGAAGACAATTTACCACATCCTCTTCTTTCACTCCTTTCAAGAGCATCACTTGGTCAAAACCCCTCATTTGGTTGATGAGATCATCTGTACAAAGTAAAATTGTTAAAATACTGCAATAAACAATTTCATTATGCAAGAATTTAGAAAAAGTTACAGAGGCAAAGGACTTGCCCATGAGACTCCATTAGCATGTGTACTTCTCAGAGACTCTAGAATTCATCTTTTGTTGCAGTAAATGTGTTTTCTTCCTCTAGAGTCTTTCTCCAGAGCTAATGACTTCTCTCACAAATGTGTTTTAGTCTGTGCAGTGTAAGGCTTTGCTCAAACCAATCAACTATCAATTCACAATTTATAACACAACATTCACAAAACAGTGAGATAATGTCAATTGGTGTTTATATCAATTAAACCACTTTTATGACACTTGTATGCTTTTAAGAATAACAGGTGGTGTTTTTTTTAAACTTTAGATTAAAAATGTTCCAGTCAAACTTTGCTAACATGCTATAATTATTATAGCTGTATCAAATAAAATAAAATAAATATAAAAACATTGGAAAGAATAATTACGGCTGACATGACCAGTCCTGTGAGAGATCATCATAAAGTCCTGTAACACAGCATTGCTTCAACACACACATACCAGAGGACTTCTGTTTGCTTGAGCACAAGATGACCATCTTCATTTCTCATCCTGAGCAAATCATTTCCTTGGTCTTCCTTCTCTTCTGTGAAACAAGATAATCTTACTCTGTGTGCAATGAGCAATATTTCTCATTAAACATATAATTAAGTTAATTTAAAGTAAGATTCAGACCAGAGCATTTGATGAGTAAACAAATGTACCTGGGAAGAGCTGATCGTGGCAAGAGTTGCTGAGACTCAGTAATAGCTCTTTTAGTTTTTAGGAAGGTTTGTGAGGGTTGGCTCCCCAAAAACTTCTGAAAAAGAAGAACAGCATTATCTGCAAACAATCCTGTAAGACAGAAAGAAAGGAAATATTATTTCATTACATGCAACTTATACATTACTATATACTTTAACTTATACATTACTTACATACATTATTTTTTAGACCATGAAAGCATTAGTGAATTATTAAGACTTTGATGTGGGACTGTATTTAGGGATCATTTTAAAGACTTTTCCCCTTTCCAGTTACCCACACTTGAGGTCTTATTCACTTGAGAGTGTGTGTACGTGACTATGAGACTGTCCCCGGTCTTAATAATGCCAAAGCACGGTGTCCTTAACACACACTAAACCTCTCCAATACTGCTCCGGAGCGCTATACAACGCTTAGTGTATCCCATCATGCATCATGTTTTGGAATTAATGTGAGACTTTTTGCAGGGGTTTAACAAGAGGTCACGCAACTTTCCAATGTTTGTGAAATATTAATTATAATAATTAGAAATTGAGACTAATTTAGTAGTAAAACAAAGTGTTGCATGTTTTCTTGGTGCACAGAAAAGTATATTTATTTTGTACATCATTTGTAACTTCTTTTTATCACTTAATTAGAAGCACCACAAAATAAATTGTCATCTTTAATAGGGTTAATAGGGCGCTAATTTTAGCGCTTTGGGTTCTAGAAAAGCGCATTAAAATGTATTATTAGGGACTATTGAAAAGACATTTAGAAGTTTCTTTTAAAATACAAAGTTGAAACGAACTTTGTCATGTTAAGATCGACACACATTGTGATCTTCATGCTCACTTGGGCCAAATAAAGGAAATGTGCAAAGATGGCAAGTGTGGGTATTTGGACCGTACAACAGTTTAAGAAACAACAAAATGCTGTGCAAATGATAACAACAGGAATGTTTGATAAAAGGGACAAACTATCACAGACCAACCTGCCTCTGCAGCTTTCTGTCTTCTCCATTTCTGAAGGAATACCTCTCCACAAACACCACTGGGGTGACTGCTTACTTTACGTCTTTTCAGCTAAAAGATTAATACAAGGGGAAAGAAAATAAAACAGAATTATATACAGAATGTTAATAGTGATCTGTGAGCAAAATATTTAAGATATAAACAAATATGAATTGAACTGCAAGATGGGAAAAATGTTTTTTTTTTTTTTTTTTTTTTTTTACATTAAAAAGGTATTACAAGCATGGTACAGTAAATGTGATTACTGTGAAATAAGTCATATAAAAGCACATTAAAACACTACCATTACAGTGGTACAACTATAGTTAATTTGGTGATTAATGTGCCATTACTATACTACAGTAAAGCTACAGTTACTGTGGTAAAAAAAAAAAAAAAAAAAAAAAAAAACATGGTAAACGTCTTGTTTACCTACTTTTGTAGGTGTCATGGTTACCATGATTTTACTACAAATACAACTTACATCTTTGAACCTGAAATTAATATAAAACGGATCCCAGGTCTGTGGCACGTCACGTCACGTCACGTGACCGATAGAGTTTAACCAGTTAGCAGCTGTGTTCATTTAGTTAAACACAATGAAACTCAAAGACAGCCTCGGATGACCGATGTAATACAGAGAGTAAACATAAGGCGCTCATCTGATTAATAAAGAAGACAGAATACGTTTTAGGACAGGCATTAAAAGAGCATATTTACTACTACTCACCATAGACTGTATAACTCACCCAACCTGCGGCTCTTGCAAACTGATGGAAAGTATCGCGATGTGTGCTGAATGAGACTTCTTGAACGTGATTTCAAAGCGATAAACATCTCATGTCAGTGACGCTAGAGGCGCTTGACCACGCTTCAGTTTTTGACGCTTTGGGGTTGACGCACAGCGCGTGATGCGCGTAGTGGGAGGGGCGGCACTGTTTATTAATTATGTATTATTATTATTTAGGTCTTTCTGTGTTGATTTGCTGTTTATTAATATTTTTAAAACTATAACGCTAAATCTATCAACATTTATTTAGATGTTATCATATTATCATGTTTCTTTATTTTAATTATATTATTTCGGTCTTATTACAGGTGAAATATTACAGTAAGCCAGAACACGGGCCGAGCGGGGCTCATTCTAAACCCATTAGCGGACATTCATATCACAGAATCTGACAGCGATCAGAGGCTCATCAGCGACATCATTTTAAGAAGCCTTTACAATAGCCTTAATAAAAACTTTTAACTTTAGAGTCTAAAGTAAAAAAATAAAAAATAAATAAAAAAAATAAATCTGTAGGCCTATCGCTAATAAATAATTTATTTATTTTTAGATATTTTTTGTTCTTTTTATTTAAACTAAATTGTTTCTTAATGTGAAAATGTGTTACAGTTATGTGTCAAGGACTTGATATTGAATTCTGTAATAAAAAAAAAATAAATCTAGGCCTATGAAAAAAATAAAAATCAATGAAAAGTAAAAAAAAGAACCATTGCGCATTTTACAGCTAAAAAAGTTTTAATGTGTTTTTGTCACCAGCAATACAGTATGTTGCTCAGTTTTGTACAGTAAGTTAAGCTCCGATTTTTTTTCAAGTTTCAGTGAGTTTCTTCTGTTGTCCTGTGAAAAATTTAATAATAATAATAATAATTAATCAGAAAATATTGTGCTGATGCACGAAAGATGCCTCCAGTTGAAATGCATTAGTTTAAAAAAAACGTGCTGCAATCATGAAAATAAGGAAATAAACGTGTGCCTGCCACGAATAAATAGATTAAATTACGTGACAAAATCACGAACTGCCGTGAGACTGGGTTTCCGTGTGTGGACCACGGAAGATGAGTGTCATTGACTTGCGTTAGAGTTATCCGTGATCTCAGCACAGACTCACTCCGTGCTCGTATCACAGATTTTAGTTAGGCTAACAGAATCAAAGTGAATCTGTATGATGGCAGGACAATGCAATAGTTACAATAACAGTCAGGTTGGTCATGGTATTTGGTGTTGAAAAAAATAAATACTTCAAATGTTGCGTTTCCAGATGAGATAGCACGTCCATTGAGTGAGGTCTGTACTCCATCACTGAAACGATCCGTGTACGGACCACGGAAGATGAGTGTCATTGACTTGCGTTAGAGTTATCCGTGATCTAAGCACAGACTCACTCCGTGCTCCTATCACAGATTTTAGTTCTGACTATAGCCAAAATGTGTGTAAAACGCCATCAAACTGGATTTTATGATGACAGGACGAGAAAAAATGCCAAGTTAATTACATTCCATTGCAACAGTGTCGACGAAAAGCTTGTAAGTTCCTAAACAAGTGAGTGAGGTCAGGTTGTGGAGGTCCGTGCCATCACGGGACTTTTGTAACTGAAACAAACGTAATTTTTATGATGACAGGACAATGCAATAACTACAACAGCTGTCTGGTTAATGTCATTATGGCATTTGATATTGGAAAAGAAACAAATACGTCAAATGTTGCGTTTCCAAATGAGAAAGCACGTCCGTTCAGCGAGTTCTGTACTCCTTCATTGAAACAGGTATCCGTGTGTGGATCACGGGAGGTCAGTGTCATTGACTTGCGTTGGAGAAATATCCGTGGCCGTGTCACGGAATTTGGGGCAATTCCGTGATGGCTTCACGGATTTTGAGTTAAGGACCCGTGGACATTTCACGGAATTCTGTGAGACCAGGTTGCTACTGCAGATGTCTAAAATGTAGTATGAACCCTTTTGTGGCTCTAGAGGAAACTGCACATAATATGATAAATTGCTTCCAGTGATGTCACTCAGTGGTCAAGTTGCATTGTGGATAATGTAGGCACCAGGTTTTGAAAAGGAAGAAGAATATTTGGAATAAAAAAGTTAAAACTTGTGTTTCTGCTGTATTGATTTGATCATTTGCTTTTAAAAATTTCAACAGTCTCATAGTAGGGCAAAGAAGACAAGTGCAATACTTTGTAAAACCTTGCACCTACTTTACCCATAATGCAAATTAGTAACTGTCTGACAACATGGAGGTAATTTATCAGCTTACACGCAGCTTCCTGTGAGCTACAAAATAATTTACACTTCCATTTTCACAAATGTAGTAGTATTCCCCAAAACGCACTTAAAGGTTAAATTAGGTGTATTTTTATGAATTCTCATGTGCCGTACTGTATGTCAATGTTATGGCACAGTTATGACAACAGATCTGACGGGAACATTTTGTTATTGCCCAATGGCAAATTCCTTGTAGACTGAAAATCTACAAACATGTACTGTATTAGCCTTGATTACGGCTGCTGGCTGATTTTTAGTTACACCGTATCAGTCTTCATCCAGAAAAGTTTAACCTTAACCGAGTTGCAATGTTAAGATTGTGAAAGAAAAGCTAACATTACCAAAATTAAATAAAATACCACCCAAAAGTAATATGGTTTTGGCTATTCAAATCTAAGCCCCGCTGTTAAATGACATGTTCAAATCCCTAGCAAGACAAGCTCCTATCAGTTTGATATCAAGCATTCTTGACAATATGAATAAGATTTGAATTACCGTTTAATTTGTAGATGCAAGACCAGATGGTTGTTGATGAAGAACACTCAACGATGTGCAGCATGTCATCTAAATTGTGTTTCCTCTTCTGGACAATCTCCTATCCAAATGATGGTTCCCGAAGTCCCTCCAGGAGTTAATGGCAAATTATTTCTGTATTTCTTAAAGTTGACCAAAAGTAGTAGCCTCAATTTAAAAATATTAACGTTGTAACAAGCTTCTGACCATGCTCCAAATTCGCCAGTCAACACGCAGTTTCCAAAAAATACTGTACTACAGTACTTAACTGTTTAACATGAAAACAGTATTTTAGTGTTGAAAATCAGCTGTAAATTTACAGCAATTGCTTACAGTGTATCTATTAGCATAAAACAGAAATTATACGCAGCTGTTCCATTGTGTCCCTTTTCACCGTTTTGCAGAATGAAAAAAAAAAAAAAAACCTCTGAAAACATGCTTGTACGTTTTTATTTTAG
Organism: Carassius gibelio; assembly: GCF_023724105.1. Classification (NCBI taxonomy): domain Eukaryota; kingdom Metazoa; phylum Chordata; class Actinopteri; order Cypriniformes; family Cyprinidae; genus Carassius; species Carassius gibelio. The sequence goes on from NC_068386.1 coordinate 31,660,439, forward strand.
TGTAATTTCATAGATAAAAAAAAAAAAAAAAAGTTTTTTACATGCATCTTAAGGATCCCTAATTGTGAATGTGAGGTGGGGGCGGAACGATTGTTCTCTGCCTGGAGCGGCATTTGAGCTTGCGCCGGCCCTGAGTACGTTCAAAACTGTAGGGTCAGTAAAGTTGTATTTTTTATTTATTTTTTCCTGTTGTTTCCTCAACAAACAATACAAGCAGCACAACTGATTTCAAAATATTTCTTGATCACCGAATCATTACATCAGAATGATTTCTAAAGGATCACTTGGAGTAATGACTGATGAAATAGAATAATTAAATATACGTTATTTTAAACAGTAATAACGTTTTACAATATTCTTCTTTTAACTGTATTTTGGGTCAAATAATGCATTCTTGGTAAGCATATGAGGCTTTTAAAACTCTAATTGAATGCAAACTTGTATACTGTATGTACAGTATGTGTATGTATATAATGTATGCATATTCATAAAAAAAATCCTCTTCTTCTGTGCTTCTTATCGGTTTTCCAATAGAAATCAAACTTTCTGCAACAAAGTACCCTTGGCTAAATAGAAAGTGCAACAGTGTTATAATTCTAGTAACTTTATAGCAAAGAAGGAGATATGATCAGATCAGATTCTTTTGAATCACTGGTCTTTGAAGCATGTCCCGGCTGTACACTGTATTTATTCTGTTCTAATAACAGCAGAAACCACATCTCCTTGCATCTTTCATTTCAGGAAATTCTTAATGGAACATTAAGTACATTTCATTTCATGACTCTGCACACTGATAGGCTCAAGAGAAACACAAAGTTGCTCTGAGTTCGAATACTCAAACATGAAACAATTGCGCTCAATAGAAGAAAACCATATCTGTAAGTGAGCTTTTAAATGGTATAGTTAACAACTTCAATATCAAATTACTTTATCAAATTTCTGGCTTTTCATCCTAATTACTACTGTCATGCAACTTCAAATATTAAATTAAATGTATTGTACAAAACAACCATCAATGAACAGCATTGTTTTGTTTTGGTATTTTTTTTTCTAATGCTGTATGAGTCTAATGTGCTAAAACAGGACAGAGTAATTGCATCAGGTCCTTGGTTTCATTTCAGGTTAACCACCTCCTAGCATCATTTCGAATCCTGAGAGAGGCCTGGCTCTCAGTTACAGTATTGAGCTAGCAGAATTTCATTTCTTTTGATTGGGACCTGCTCTTAGAAGTAAAAAGTCTAAGAAAGCAGATATCTTATTGGGATTTCCTCTGCTACAAAAATGACTGTTGTCTCTCTAGCCTCTGGCAAAAGTCAGCCTGGAGTTCAGTCAGGTCCAAAGGTACAATTATAAGACAGCAAAACCTGCCTAGAACAAAAGATTGAAACTGTTCTGTGTTTAAACATCACAATGACATGGGATAGAACAAAAAAAAAAAAAAAATACATGAATAAAGCACTCAAAATAAAGCTGAAAAAAATTAACTCATCTTCATACAGTACCAACGGTTTTACAGTGAATTATTTAATTTGCAGTATTAAATTCACCTCACAAACCTGCTAAACCATTTATATTCTGGTAGGCACTAGCTTTTCGTTTTTACTTGTATCTCAAAATGAATCATGGTTCTTAGTGCAGTCAGAGATACTTAGGAATTACAATTTTTTTTTTTTTTTATATATAATTTTTATAATCAAAATAACAATTCATAAAAGCAATCTTGGTTTGACAGACCTAAAATTGGATGGCATAGAAAGTGAGACAGACAGACAAAGAGGGAGACAGATAGAACAATCGATAGATTTTGGAGCACTGTGAAAAATGACAGCTTAGGCCCTGGTGTTTTAATAGCACAACCCACCCCAACCACCACCACTTGACCTTCATCCCTCCATGTCATAATGATTACCAACTGCTGCTGCATTGCTCATTTTCCCCCATCAACATGGGGACACAGGCCTGGGAGTTTAATTGCAGCCAGAGCAACAAACAACTCCATGTTGACGATCAGGTTTTATTAGATTCCCGCTTGCATTTCCCATCCCTGTCATTCAGGGGAGGCCAAGGCTGGATGAGGCCATTAATATTCACAGCATCCTAGCACATTATTGAAGCTCTAAAGAGAGAGGAAGATTGCTTTATTTGCCACACATTCATGGTCAAACTAAGAGGCAGCGTGAAAAAAAAAAAAAAAAAAAAAAAAGGAAAAGACCAGAGATGCAGGCAAACCTATATAAGAAGGATAACAGAGCAGCAAATGTCTGGGACAATGAGCATAACCAAAGGCTAAATTGGGACTTTGTGGTTCTGTTATGATGATGTTATGATTCTCCAGCCCTAGAAAGATATATGGCTAGAAATAACATTGTAAAAGTATTTTGTGATCCTACTACATACATTTGCTAGAAAAGAATAATAATAATTGTATAAAACAGGTAGTTAATTTTCTCAACTATCACTATATACACAGTAGCTTAAATGAAATGTGTTAGTTCAGTGGTAGGAATTGAGCAGTCAGAGTTTTATTAAATCAGGTAAAATTGTTAATGTGTATCTATGGAAACTCACACTGCCTCAGAATGAATAAAAAGTCCAAACCTGATTCCAAAAAAGTTGGAATTCTGTACAAATTGTGAATAAAAATGTTGGCCAAGGCTCATTTAAAATGGACTGTGGCAAAGTGGAAAACTGCTCTGTGGTCAGACGAATCAAAATTTGAAGTTCTTTTTGGAAAACTGGGATGCCATGTCATTCGGACTAAAGAGGACAAAGGACAACCCAAGTTGTTATCGGTGCTCAGTTCAGAAGCCTGCATCTCTGATGGTATGGGGTTGCATGAGTGTGTGTGGCATGGGCAGCTTACACATCTGGAAAGGCACCATCAATGCTGAAAGGTATATCCAAGTTCTAGAACAGCATATGCTCCCATCCAGATGTCATCTCTTTCAGGGAAGACCTTGCATTTTCCAACATGACAATGCCAGACCACATACTGCATCAATTACAACATCATGGCTGCGTAGAAGAAGGATCCGGGTACTGAAATGGCCAGCCTGCAGTCCAGATATTTCAACTATAGAAAACATTTGGCGTATCCTAAAGAGGAAGATGCGACAAAGAAGACCTAAGACAGTTGAGCAACTAGAAGCCTGTATTAGACAAGATTAGGACAACTTTCCTATTCCTAAACATGAGCAACTTGTCTCCTCAGTCCCCAGACGTTTGCAGACTGTTATAAAAAGAAGAGGGGATGCCACACAGTAGTAAACATGGGCTTGTCCTAACTTTTTGGAGATGTGTTGATGCCATGAAATTTAAAAAACTTATTTTTCCCTTAAAATGATAATTTTCTAAGTTTAAACATTTGATATTTCATCTATGTTGTATTCTGAATAAAACATTGAAATTTGAAACTTCCACATAATTGCATTCTGTTTCCCAACTTGTTTTTTAATCGGGTTTGTAATTGTCATAATTGTCAAAGAAGATTAAAATAAGAAGAAAGGTCACACTGTGAGAAAAGAAAATAATAACTATCACAGTTGTAAGACATACAATGGCTATATCAAAACATACTTTGACTCATTTCATTCAAATCACGTAGCTATCATTTTAAGTTGTTCAGATACAATATTTGACATATTTTGTTTTAAAAGTCTGTAAAGCCCCTTTTAGGGCATTATTTAATTACTGAACTAGCTAGACAGGTGTTGATAACTGTATTCTCTTTTATCAAGAGACAAGGGAATCTTGAGTGTTTTGATAAAACTGTAATCCAAAACTTAGTTATTATATAGGCCCAAGTATTTTTTGGATGGTTTATTAATTTTTTGATCCCGGAAACACATCTTACTGATCCTTTTACTGATTGTGCTAAAAGGAATGCATGAAAGCCGATTTTCAACTCAGCGGTAAAAAAAAAAAAAAAAAAAAGTATGACTGTGATTTGTATGTCACACTGTGACTTAATGCACTGAATTCTCCCTGTTTATAAGTGAAATGCATTTTGGGTAGAACAGACAGTTCGTTTATCCCAGACATCATGACAGACTCTTCTCTAAGCAGCTCTTCCAAAGTCCTTTCAAGCAACCTCAGCCTTTGTATATTTTGGAGCCTGTTTATATAAGTGTTCCTCATTTGCATTCCGACTGCGCTCTCTCTCCCAAATGTCCAGCCCATTGAGACCAGTTGTATTGTTCTGATTCTGTCTTGTGGAAACAAATACAAAGTGTTCCAGAGCTATTGCAAAAAAATATATATAATAATAATTAAATAAATAAATAAATGGCAAAGCTGTCATGCGTGCTCTCCACTTTACAGTAATCCATTTAAGACTAAAGAACCTCTAGTTCTCACAGACTCATCCATTTCTTCTGTTTGTAGAACAAGCTGCTTTATTTATCACTAAAGGTGTTTCTGTTCTAACTGAGCAAAATAACCTATTGTATCAAACTGAAGTGTTGTATTTACTATCGTCAAAAAAGGTCAGTAAGATTATATATATATATATATATATATATATATATATATATATATATTGATATAAATATATATATATATATTGATATAAATATATAAATTTATATATATATATATATATATATATATAATTTTTTTTTGATCAAAGTTGAGTTTCTGCCAAAAGTATCAGTATTGTATCTGGTCGGTATTGAAAAGTAAATATTTAATTTTATGCAAAATGTGATTCACGCCGAGTTAATAGGTAATGTTTTCTCCCTTTTTTCCAAACCATGACAAACGGCAGTCTCCCTTTTTTGCAAAACTTGACATGCTCAACCAATCACAGCGCACCATTCCACACACTCTAGACCAGGGATCCTCAAATCTGGACCTTGCATGCGAATCAACGCCTGTCAATTTTTAATGTTATTATAACCTAAAGATACTATGTAAAATGTTTGAAACAGAAAATATTGGTTTTCATCATGGGCGGAGTTTGGGGGAGGGGGCTAAGGGGGGCACTGCCCCCCCAGACCAGAGCCAATTAATGCCTGTCTTGTGCTTTGAAAAATAAATACAGAATTCATATTTTCGAATTTTATTTGTCCTATCTTATAATTTTTGTGGATATAATGATTAAGTTTAGAATTAATTATTTTTAATTACTATATTGAAAAAGCTTATTTTGGTGGACTTCAAAGTATCGCGGTAAGTTACGTGAGTGGACTCCTTTCTCATTATGTTCCCACTTTAGTCTACATGCTAAATAAACAAAATGGACATTCATCATTTTTTTATAAACCCACTACTAAAAGTGTGGAGTTTTCTTACTCTGGCACTTCAACCATCAATTCCACTGCTGCTACTGACACAGTAACCGAGGCCCGTGTAACAGTCGATTCTGTTCCCCTCTGAATGTCTGTTTCCCCTCGGGTTGCCAGGTCCGTGTAATAAACCCAACCAAATAGTTAATCAAACATTTTCCCAAAGTAGCCTAAATTCCACGGATTTGGCAACATTCAAATGCAAATGCACCGCATGCAAATGCACCAAAAACACCTGGATGTGAGGAAATCAAAAAGGGACAAATTTCTTGCTACACTGCAGCATAGTAAAATGATTCTCACACTCCCGTTTATGTTCTTTTTTTTATTATTATTAATCTTGCAGTTGTTCCGTTATTTTTGTCTTATGTTTTTACATTTCAAGTTGAAAAACCTCTCGTCTTAAATTTATTTTAAAGTTTAAGATTTAGGACGGTATTTTAAACTATTTGACTTGCCGTAAATCCAGTCACGCTTCTTGCGCACGCTAGTTCTGATCGTACGTATAGTAACTCGGCAACTACGCAAGAATTGTAGTATGTTTGTATGTTCACACACAGACACACACACACACTTGTATCAAAAGTGGGCACATCCCATAGGCGTAATGTTTTTTATACTGTACAAACTGTATATTCTATCGCCCTACACCAACCCTAACCCTAACCCTCACAGGAAACTTTGTGCATTTCTCAAAAAATCTCATTCTGTATGATTTATAAGCATTTTGAAAAATGGGGACACGGGTTATGTTCTCATAAGTCACCCTCTCCTTGTAATACCTGCGTCATACCCATGTCATTATACAGAGTTGTGTCCTGATGTCACAAAAACACGCACACAAATACTTAATAAAGTCAATGTCTACTGAAAGGATCCATTTCATATGATCCATATGTCTCCACTATATATTTATCCACCATACATTTTTATCCTTGTTTTTACGTGCTACTCTGTAATGATCTGATTGCAGCAAATACTAGTTTTATAAATGTTACACCACATTTGATTATTTGCACTGACATTATTCACAAAACAGGAAAAAAAAAAAAAAATGATGAAATCTGGAAATATGTGTACATGAGTGTTCACAGATGTGAGCTTCCCTCCATTATTTTTGCATAAATAATCTGGTAAAAATCCTTCCACATCTGCTGCCCCTGCTGGTCAAACACCAATGCTGCAAAGAAACTGTCACCACAGCTTATTTCCTTATTTGTTAGATGCTGCTAAATATTTCAGACAGTCTCTTGAATGTAAGTGAATATTTTCATATATATAAAAGGAGGCAACAACAAGCATCTATCCAGTGCACGTAGAGTTATAAGCCATAAACATGATGAAATAAACTTTTCTGCTCTCACAGAATTGCATGCCACTGACATATCTATAGTGTCATATATTCAGACACCTCATTGTATTAAAGTATGCCTTCTCTTGCATTGTGGCCTGTCATTTCATACTGTAAATGCTTTGCAGTTAACACGGTTATAAAGTTGCAATATTGCAGTTCCTGTCTCGCTCTATGGGTGTGAATTGAGAGACAGGCAGCACAGACAGCCTGCTCCCCCCACTGTCTGGATTCACACAGAGCCGAGGTTTCAAGGTGGTCCTGTCTAATCTGCTGCTGCCTTTCATCCCAGGTTAGGCACTGTACTCGCTCCCCATCGCTGTCACACAGGATACGCATGAGGTAAGCAGTGCACATATATGCATCATTGGCCCACCCCACACACCACGATGAACTTCTTCAGGAGATGCCACATATTTTGCAAGCATTCGAATGGAGGAATGCAGTAGATGCAATCCTCACTCCATCCTGACAACACATGCAAATCATTTACAAAAAAGATATACGATTGGAGGAGGGTGTAATCATTCCCTCCCATGCATTACATGGAGAGCTTAGTTTTAAAGAATTGAAAAAATAGCCCACAAGATTCCTGTATATCTAGGTCGATGACAAGAACCAGCCTCAAACCAGGTGGTGCATGTTACTGTATGTACATTTCATAAGTAATTTATTCCCTCCATATTGATATGTGATATTTGCTTTTTTTTCCCTGAATGCTTAACATTCTCTTTGACACTCAGATGGCAGATGGCGTTTTAAAATAAAGAAAATAACAATCAATTGAATTTGCATTTAAATGCCATGACTAAGAATGCACTTGTATATAAATGTAATAAAAGCATTTGGAGATTCACTATGTGTCACATTTATGTTCAATTAGTTTGCTTTAAAGGTCTTTCAGCTTGTTTTCATTAGTCACATGTGTTTCTTAGTTTCCTGCGATTCATCTAGTCATCGCACCTATTCATTATCATCTCGTTATCATGTGTACTGAAGTTGTTCATTCTCAGTCACTCATTTGTATGGTCTTGTTTAGTCTGTGTTGGCCTGCCTGTCTGCCTATTATTTTGATTTTTCTTATTCAATTTCATGTTGGATTGCTACTCCTAGTCTTCTTCTGTCTTCCCCTTAACTTTACCCATGACATCATGTCTATTATGCTTACCGAAGTAGCATTTATTTGAAACAAAAAATAAAAAAAAGACGAAAACTGTAATATTGTGAACTGCTTTTACAATTCAAAATTCCTTTTAATACTGTATATTGTCAAATGTATTGTGTTGGCAAACCTGAACTTTCAGCATGTATTACTCTAGTCTTCAGTTTCACATGATCCTGCAGAAATCATTCTGATTTGCTAATATGCTGCTCAAGAAAATATTGTTGAAAACAGCGCTGCTATGTTTTAAGTAGCTGAAATAAGCACATATGTAAGGGCATGTCAAAACATCTCAAGGGCCCAAAAATCACCTCAGACCCCAGAGGGTTAATATTTTGTAAAAACCATGGTAGTTTTATTTATTTATTTATTTATTTTCAGAAATCTTTAATTACGGAGCCCCTAAAGTAACAAGATAATGGTAAATAAAATTAGATGGGGTATATTTTTATTATACTTTAATGCATTTTCTTTCTTTTGCAAAAATGTGCGTTCCCCTGAGAAACTGCATTCACTCACAAAACTTTTGTGATAGAAATGACATGAGATGGGAAAAACAACCGTGCAAACACAGAGTTTCTCCAGGGAATGCAATACTTTTGCATGAAAAAAGGAATTTTTTTTTTTTTTTTAACACCATGTCCCCTCAAGCCGTTTTTATATTTTTCTTTATATTTTTTCAATACCATGTCCCCTCAACCCTGAGACACACTGCATGATTTACTCGTGGCTCTTAATCGGTGGTCTTATGTCGTACATTGAGAGAGGTTCAAAGTCTGCCATGTTCATGGTCTTACGACCAAAGATGACCCACGGTTGTATTCTGACAGTGTCAGAAATTCAGCATGATCATTGCACAGTGTGTTTGCTGCTACGACTCATGTTTACTGACCAGCCAATAAAAATGTGGCATGAGATCAAAGCCACACATAAAACATGAAACTGCTTTCCCCAAGCTCATATCTCTTCCTCTTTCGCTGCTTCCACAAGTTTATCAGATCCATGTTGCACAGTGTGAATCGTAATGATCTTATAGGATTTCTAAAATTGTGTGGCGTGAAGAAGGCTTTAGGGGCTCTGCAATGAATACAAGGTTTAAAGGAACACAATTTATTAAACAAAAAACAAAACAAAAAAAAACTGTATAATCACTTTTGATCAGTTTATTGTGTCCCTGAATAAAAGTTGGAAAAGAGGAAAAAAAGGAATAATAATAATAATAATAATAATGACAATAACAATAACAATAACAATTAAAGCTGCAAGCAGCGATGAACGGGCCCTCGCACACGGGCTCACCGGCAGCGAGTGGCTTTAGTAAATAGGTGAACGGTGAGAAACATGCATTTAAACTCATAGACTGACCACAAAAAAATATATGTTAATCTCAAAAAAATTATAGGAGTAGTTTGTTGCAGCGTAAAACATGTCACTTCCTGTTGCCAATAGGTGGCGCTATGACTATAACTGAATGTGGGCATGTAGATCTGTTAAGGGCAGAAGTTTTATCTAACATGTGAAGTTTGGGGCAGATTGGACATTGTATGTCTGAGTTACAGCAACTTCCTTTTTCATGGCGAAACATCGAAATTTGTCAGGCCACCATGGACACGCCCTTTAACGAAATCTAAAGATCTTCGCAATTTAACATCGCAAAGGGCTTAAGATTACACTGACCAGGTTTGGTGTTGATCTGAATAAATCTCTAGGAGGAGTTCGTTAAAGTACAGACCCTGAAAATGGCAAAAACAATGCCAATATTGCAGAGAAAATTCTAAATAACCGACTTCCTGTTGGGATTCGGATTTCGTACCAAGATACTTTTTTTTAGGTATTGGTGTGTTACATGTGTATACCGATTTTTGTACATGTACGTGAAACATAGCTCGAGGCGCACTCTGTTGAAAGTGTATAGGTGGCGCTATCGAGCCATTTTGCCACACCTGATGGAATTTTGGCCTTCAGATGTGTTCAGGCCAGGACTCTTATCACACATATGAAGTTTGGGGAAGATCGGACATTTTATGCCTGAGTTATAACATCTTTTATTCCCATGGCGAGACATCGAACTTCGTGACGGCGCCATGGACACGCCTTTTAACGAAAACTCAAGATCTTCACAACTTAACATCGCACAGGGCTTTAGATTAGACTGACCACAAAAAATACATTGATGTCATAAAATTTCTAGGAGTAGTTCATCGCAGTGTAAAATATGTCACTTCCTGTTGCCAATAGGTGGCGCTATGACTATAACTGAATATGGGCATGTCAATCTGTTCAGGTCAGGAGTCTCATCAAACATGTGAAGTTTGGGGCAGATTGGTCATTGTATGTCTGAGTTATAGCAACTTCCTGTTTCATGGCGAATCATCGAAATTCGCCAGGCCGCCACGGACACGCCCATTAACGAAAACTCAAAAGCTTCGCAATTTAACATCGCAAAGGCCTTCAGATTAGGCATACCAAATTTGGTGTTGATCTGAATGAATCTCTAGGAGGAGTTCGTTAAAATACAACGCATGGAAATGACAAAAATGACACAAAATATGCTCATAATATTAGTAATAACCGACTTCCTGTTGGGTTTCGGATTTTGCTCCAAGAGACTTTTTTGTAGGTATTGGAGAGTTACATGTGTATACCGATTTTCCTACATGTACATGAAACGTAGCTCGAGGCGCACACCGTTGAACGTGTATAGGTGGCGCTGTTGAGCCATTTTGCCACACCCACTTCTGAAACCCATATCAGACGTAAATTTTCGCCAGTTCTGAGGTGTGTGCAAAGTTTCATGACTTTTCGAGCATGTTTAGGCCCTCAAAAATGCGATTCATTTTGGAGAAGAAGAATAATAATAATAAATATAGCTGCAAGCAGCGATGGCGGGCTCAAGCCACCAGTGCCATCGCCACCCTGGTGGCATCAGGTAAACTGTGCCCAGCGGGCACATGCATTCACAATATCCCTCTGGCAGTGAGGTTTTAAAGGATATGGCAGTTAAAGGGTTAATCCGAATCATCTAGACTTTAAAATCACATTCACAGAACAATATATATATTAGTAACACTGTACAATAAGATTTCATTTATAAACATTATGTTAACATGAACAATATTTATATAGCATTCATTCATGTCAGTTAATATTCCAAACTTAAACATGAAAACATTGTTTTATTGTGATTTTTTTCCAAGTACATTTTACCAATTCCAAACCATATAAATCTTAATAACTACCATTATTTTTTATTTAATCATTTATGAGTGCTATACAATAGTCCAGGAAAGCTGGAAGAGAAAAACTCCTTATATTCATGTGTGCAGAATTATTAGGCATGTTTTCTTTTACAGATGAAATGCGCTAAAATAGACTTTTAACTCAAACTGTAAGGTCGAAAATTATGAAATACCCATGAGAAATATCAAACACAAATGCAATACAGAAATGGATAAGTTAAGACTTGACCATTGTACAAAAAATACTGACTGGGTCATGAGGTCAGAAAAGAAGAAGAAAAAAGCAGGTCAAGAAGAACTGACAAAAAGAATTGCAAAATAATTAGTAATTAATGTGAAGATTAATTTTTAGTCAATTCTGCAAGACAGACTTTTCAGGAAAGGAGGTGGAATAAAAATGAGCTCCTAAATCTTAATCCCAGATTCTGGAAGATATATTCCTCAAACCATCGAACAAGAGGAGGTGGTGCTGGTCCTTCACGAGTCACTCTAATCTGTGCATAAAGCCTATATATAAAGACTTAATATATAGTATTTCACAATACTTCATGGTATTCTAATTAAATCATTTTTTGGAATCTTAAGTCTCTCAGAGCCTGACACCGAGTAATTCTGGAGACTCCAGGAAAGTGGCAGTTCTGTAAAATGTTGGCGCTGGAGACTAAATGCACCCTGATAGTTTCACACCTAATTCACTTAACACACACACACACACACACACATTACCCACAGTGACAGTGGGACTGAGTGACATCAGATGTATGATAGTTTTTTTTAATTTTCTATCATCCATATAGTGTTGTATAGTCATGAAACTATGGTCATGAGACCAGTCATTCTGAGGAAATATGCCTCAGAATGACTGGTCTTCTATGTGTACATTTTTTTTTTTTAAAGTGTTTAGAAGCTGCACTTTAAAAAAATAAAAAGACATTTACTGGTTCCTTTTTTACTATTATTTCAAAAAACATCACGGCAAAACCATTCAAGCTATCCAAAATTCATTCACACCTATTCTGTAAGATTAATTCTTTAAACAGTGGTAAAAGAGGATGTGGTGCTGAACCTTCAAGAGTCACTCAAAACGTTATCTGTCCATAAAGCCTATAAAGAATTATTCTTAATATACAGTTCAAAATACTTCAGCTTGTTATTCTAATTAAGTGAGGGTCATTTTATCAGTAAAATATATACAATTCATTTTTTTTTTTGAAAGATTTCTATAAATGATTTAAATCATACTCGTTTCTACAATAATTATTTAAAAGTAATCCTATAGCTCCCTCTGGTGGCCATTATAGGTACTAAGAATTGCAAGCTTGATTTATAAGTTATGATAGTTTAAATTTTATGCTGGCTCTTGAAAGTGATAAAGCTATGAAACTTACTGTGCTTCCTTCAAATGAGGACTTCTACTTATATAAAAAATTATGAAGATTTAGAATGAAAAATTGTAAAGATATAGTAAAATAACTATTGTATTTTTTTATGTTACTTTAATAAATCTCTATGGCAACACCATTTAAGCTATCCTAAACCCATTCACACTTTAACATCTCAGTATATTGGCATCATGTGGAAAAAGGAGTATGGAGTAGTATGAGGAGGAGTATGAATTCATTTGCAGGCTTTATCATAAATCCACAATAAAATTTCTGAGTTCTGTATCAATCTGTGTTGTTGTTTGTTTATTTTTATCTTTTATTTTTCATAGGAAGATAACTTACTCTCATTTTTAATAAATGTGCTTATAAACCAAGGACAAGCTATTTATAGCTGTATTTATAAACTGCTTACTACTGACTATTAATATTGGGACAAGGCTTTATAAAGCATGAACTGACTATTTAATAATGAGTGCAGTTATTATAAAGTGTTATCAATGAATTTGCTAATGTTAACAAATTAGACATTATTTTACAGTGTTATCAAATCCTTAAATGACTCATAAGCATTTGTGAAAGTTCTGCTTGCATTACAGCTTAGTATTGATCTGTGAGCTGAACAGATTTACTGTTACATCCATGAGATTATGTAAATTAAAATAAATATAATGTTACAGGATGTCATAGGTCAGTATCAAATGAGTTTGAAATTATTATTTGCAGCACAAATAAGGTTTTTTTTAGGATTTTTAAAAATCCCTAAAACTGTCAGAAAAAGGTTAAGGCCTAAGCTATTTCTATGTGAGTGGCTAATTTTATTTTTGTTTTTATAATTGTAATACACAAACTATGAAATTATACAAAATGTATAAAAAGATAAATAAATAAATACGCACACATTAAAAAAGCAGCCAAGTCGAATGAGTTTCCTTTTTTATATAGATTAAAATTGAAGACAGAAGCAAGTGGTAAATGTGGTCACTTTAATATTCAAATCCAGTAGATCCAGTTTATGTTCACGTGGCTGTTTTCGTTTATAGTCGCCAAGCTATTATGTGTTTTGAAATAATCTTGTCCGTTATGTGTTCGTTCGTACGACGAAAGGCAGAATCCTACAGCTCGAGAGATATGTTATTCTGCCAGTCGCGCTTTCAAATAGTCTTGCACACTTAAACAGGTCACAAACACCTGCATTTAGCTCTTGTTGTGTTACAATGGGTTTATTGTGTGCATTTGTGGTAATATTTTATTTAAAAAAGCTCTTAAACAAGAATAAATTCGTTTGTTTTGAGCTGGACACTGTACGCGCTGATCGGAGGCGGTGATTTCAGATAGGCAGCCACAAATATTTCATTTTCACACAAACAGTTCAAAAACATCTTAATTTAGCTCTTGGTGTGTTCTAATTGGTTGATTGTGTGATATCGCTGTAATAATTTATTTTTAAAAGCTTTAAAACAGGAATAAATTCGTTTTCTCTGAGCTCTTTACTCCAGACGCTCGTGATCACAGCGGTGATTCATCTCTCCTATTTCTCACATATCTCTGGCCAGAAATAATTTATCCATGAGCCCTGAACCGGTAATAATCAGATATGTTGGTTTAGCTTGTCAGTGTGAAGTAAATCTAAGTATTTGTTTGTATTTTTAACCGATTTAAAAGTGAAAGTAAAAGTCCGGGAATTGAACCTGTAGGGGCGCTATTTCTCTCAGACAATGGAAGTCTGAAGCACATATACTCAAACAGAGGGACAGAGTGAGATGAGATGTCTGACAGTTTTTTAATTTTCTGTTATCCATAGAGTGTTGTAAAGTCGTGAAACTATGCATATTTCCTCAGAATGACTTTTTCATCTGTATGAAAAAATTCTTTGACGTGTTTGGAAGCTGCAATTTAAAAATACAATAATGATTCCCTTTGTAAGGTCATTTAAAAAAATCACCACGGCAAAACCATTCAAGCTATCCAAAATCCATTCACAATTTAAGTTCCTATCAGAAATACTGATGTGTGTTCAGAGTTTTGTGAAATTCTAAGTATGTTATTTGCCTCAAAATCACCTGAGAAGTATTCCAGTTTGACATGTTGCCACGGCAACAATTTTTTAGATATCAATATCCCCCTTGCAGATTTATATCAGCTGTGTTTTAACATTATTCTGATGAAGTTTGAAGCAAATCGAGTAATAATAAGATGCTGAATTCAAATCATTTTGAAAATGACACACTTCCTTCTGCCAGTTGGTGGCGCTATAACTTTGACTCCTAATAGTCACATATATGCGATCGACATTATACAACGAATAATCTGATGAAGTTTGATTAAAATCAGGAAATGTATGTGGATGGTATTAGACACTTCCTGTTTCTAATTTCTCGCCATAATTTCAACGCCTCGCCACGAGCAAACCGTTCGAGATATCAAAAATCCCCTGGCAATTTTTCATCCCCAGTGTCTTGAGATCATGTTGACCGAGTTTGGCGGCAATCGAGAAAAAAACCTATGACAAGTATTTCAAATTCCAGAGCATGCGCTTTTTACATAACTCTAAATAGCTGACTTCCTGTTGGGTGGAGCCTATGACATGCAATACGAAAGTTGTTCGGCACGATGAGATCTATATGTGTACTGAGTTTCATATGAATATGTGCAAGTATGTGTGGGCTATACATCAACATTTCTGACTGTGTTCCAGGGGGCGCCGTAGAGCCCCTGTGCCACGCCCGGGTCCCAGCCTCTGCAGGCTCCTAAAGGCCACAGATTCCAAAGTGTGTGCAAATTTTCAAGAGTTTTTGAGTATGTTAAGGACCCCAAAAGCCCCCACAACTTTGACGAAAAATTTGAATACTAAACCCTAAATAGCCAACTTCCTGTTGGGCGGAGCCTATGATATGCAATACAAAAGTTGTTTGGATTGATGAGATTTATATGTGTACCGAGTTTCATTCGTCTACGAGCAAGAATGTATGATATATGGCCCTCCATATTCCAGGGGGCGCTGTAGAGCCCCTGTGCCACGCCCGTGTATCAGTCTCTGCCCGGCCCTAATGGCCGCAGGTTCCAATCTGTGTGCCAATTTTCAAGACTTTTTAAGCACGTTAAGGGCCCCAAAAGCCCCCGAGACGTTGGAAAAAAATAATAATAATAATAATAATAATAATAAAAAATAATCCTAAGGAAAACAATAGGCCTCTCGCCCTTTGGGCTTGAGCCCTAATAATAATAATAATAATAATAATAATAATAATAATAATAATAATAAACGGAGCAATTCCAAGAGGGTCCTCACACCATCGGTGCTCGGGCCCTAATAACACTAATAATAATAATAAATAAATTAAATAAAAACTACCCCACAGCTTTATCAGTAGTGTAAGCAACACAATAAGGTACTAAATTTTCAGTATAGTGTTATGCATTATAAAAAGGCAACTGCAATATCATTGAATCCCCATAAATAGAGAAAGCAGTTCATTTAAAAGTAATTCAAAGCTAAAGAGTGCTGACAAATAGCCAGTGCATAGACAACCTCTGAACTGAAAACATTCCATTAAATATTTGATCTTTCTGGCTTATGATTTCCTCATTATATTATTTATTATTCAGACATGAGAAATATTCACTCCTGGGAGAGGTTAGACTCTTAATGACCTGGCTTAATCAGTATTCCATCATAACGGTCTTCACAGGGAGTGTGGTTGGGCTAAAATGACTTAATGGAAATCATCATCTTCTGTATATGCTGGAGATCATTCTGCAAAATGTATTTCACAGTTTATCGTTTTTACCGTCAGCCTGCTACATCTTTCCTCACTTGAACTCCGTCTGGTCCACATCACTGATGAAAAAACACTTAATTTCATGATAACATATGTAACTGTTTGCCACACTTATTCTGTACTAGCTGTATTTTTATTTTTATTTTTTTGATGTTTTTCGCCTGCATGACAATCCTTTAAGAGACAGTGAAACTCTTTCTAAATTTACTCATTAAAATTTTACTCTTATGTAACATACAACAGTTGTCAGGATAGATTGTTCTAGTATGTTTTCAAAAATGTTCTGTTGTTTTCATTATGCTCTTATTTCAGTCAATATATCAGCCTCACCTTCAGTCAGCAGCAGTCTTTTTTTTTTAGTTGTTGCCGGCCTGCCATGTGAAAACAAGCAAGCTGGAGATGGAAAAGGGTGATTTGATCAGGTTATGGAGCAGTTGGACTGCAGAACAGGTGCTGTGTGAACTCTGCTTCCCACAGATGAGCATGGATTTCTGTCTCCATCCCCCCCTGACAAAAAGATGGTCCGAGCCACACTTGTGAGACCATACTGGTGTGCTGCTAGACTAGTGTGTATTGAGAACACAGACAAACACACACACAAATCATCCTGTGAGATGTCTATGGAGATATCATTTAAGGTATGCTTCAAAATGAAAGTTCTTTCAAAGTATTACATAAGTTGAATAGTGAATGAATAATATATAGAGAATATATAGTACTACGGGGGCTTATTTTTTTTAGAATGAGCAAGAAGCTTTACCTATTATTTTGTGTCATTTACCTGCTGTTATTTGGGAGGCATCTGCAATGATTTAAACAGAAACGTTGATATCATTATACAACCAACAGAAATATGCTATAAATTATAAAAACAGCCTTGTTACAATATATATGCCTTCTTTGATCTGATCTCTGTTCATTTAAATACTGGAGTAATGTAAAGGCACTTTGACTGTTAAACACTTGTGTTCAAAAATGTAGGGTCATTAGTTTTTATTTATGTATGTATGTATGTATTTATTTATTTATTTATTTAATACATATATAATGTCGCTTGCGCTCACAGAGGCAGCATGTATTTCAGGGGTGTCCAACTCTGCTCCTGGAGAGCTACTGTTCTGGAGAGTGTAGGTCCAACCTGCTCCAACACACTTTCCCGGAAGTTTCTAGTGAGTCTGATTATTTTTTATTATTTTCTAGTCTGAGTCTTATTATTATTTATTATTATTTTTTGTGGATACTGTGATAGATTTGTTCAAGATTCTTATAAAGTAAAAAAAAAAAAAAAAAAAAAAATGTCTTCGTTACATATGTAACCCTTGGGAAGGGAGGGAACAGAGACGCTACATCAACACTGTTACGGGGCTTACTTGGGTGCCTCAATCACCTCTGAGCGTTACAAGACACAGCCAACAACAATTTATAAAAATAAATAAATGTTTTGCAAAGTTTGCAGCTTCAGTATTTGTAGATTTTTACATGTTTCTATGGTATATTGTTAAATGATGAGCATATCATACATTTCAAAGGCTTTTATTAAAAAAATTAAAATAAAAAATAAAAATAAAAAAGTCGATATTTACAGTGTTGACCCTAGTTCTTCATAACCTCTGCAGATCGCTCTGGCATGCTGGTGAGCTTCAGAGCCAAATCCTGAATAATGGCGATTGATTCTTGCCTTATTAGTTCTCAGAGTTGATCACAATTTGTGAGCTTCTGCTTGTCCACTCACATTTTGAGGACCACAGGTTCTCTATATTGTTGTTTTTGGCAGCCTGTTTTAATTTTAGTTTTTGTGTGAAGCTGTCATTTTAGTTTTTATTCGTTTTAGTTATGTTCATACTCTTTTTAGTCTAGTCAAGTTTCAGTCAACTAAAAGTCTGAGCATTTTAGTCTTATTGAAACTTGTTTTAGTCAGAATTATCCATGACTATTTTCGTTTTGGTCGATGGAAACTGATGACATTTAGTGATCATATGCTACAGGACCAGCCAAGACTGATCACACTGGTGTGATCGTACGCATCAAAGGGTTAATCAATTAATGTTAGCTGGTCATTTTGTCCCAGGATGAAAAAAACTGTGGAATGTGTTCCTTTTTCTTTTTTTGTGAAAAGTATTTTTTTGGCCAATTAAGCTTTTAGTAATTATTTAAAATGCATATGATTACTCTACACAACAATTTAGAAACAATGTAAATGAACACCACAACAGCTGAAGCTGCAAACCTTGCAAAACACAAAATTTATGTTACTGCCAAAACTTTTGTCAATGACTGTATATTAGATGGAGGCGTGCATCCACTCATTCAGGTTTGTGCATTAAGCACAATTCACGTTTTGGCATGAGGGACATAACCTCTCCATTCCCTCCTTCAGGGAAAGAGGGTTACATACATAACCGAGACGTTCCCTATCAGTCAGTCACATTAGGTGTTATGTTGGCACTGACATTAGGGGTCCCTATGGAACGTGCCACATCCAGAAGATTGAAAGTGTAGATTCCGACAAGCAAACCTGTCAGCACAGATTAATTACATTTATATAGAGCTTTTCTAGGCACTCAAAGAGATTTACATTGTCAGGGGGTATCTCCTCATCCACCACCAGTGTGCAGCATCCACCTGGATGATGCGACGGCAGCCATAGCGCACCAGAACGCCCACCACACACCAGCGTACTGGTGGAGAGGAGACAGCGTGATGAAGCCAATCAGCAGATATGGGGATTGTTAGGAGGCCATGATGGTCAGAGGCCAATGGGCAAATTTAGCCAGGATGCCAAGGTTACACCTCCACTCTTTTCGAAAGACATCCTGGGATTTTTAATGACCACAGAGAGTCAGGACCTCGGTTTAACGTCTCATCCGAATGATGATGCTTGCTGACAGTATAGTGTCCCCATCACTACACTGGGGCACTAGGACCCACACAGACCACAGGGTGAGCACCCCCTGCTGGCCTCACTAGCACCTCTTCCAGCAGCAACCTAGTTTTCTCAGGAGGTCTCCCATCCATGTACTGACCAGGCTCAGCCCTGCTTAGCTTCAGTGGGAAACCGGTCTTAAGCTCCAGGGTGATATGGCTGCTGGCAGAAGCACCTCAATCTGTAACCTACCCAGTACCCTATAAACCATATCACTCATCAAATAAACAGTATTACCAGGGAAGTAAGGGTTATTGCGACATTCTCACAATTGTGGGGATGGGATAGGGACATGGGTGCCAAATAGTGTCAAGCCAATCAGAAAAAGGGTCCCTTTGGACCATCTGGGGATGGAGTCTCCATTCTCCTGGAAGGGTAAGCTGTTGTGAGATGCATCGTCTACATGATTGAGCTCCCCCAGAGCATGAACAGCACACAGCGATTTGAGCCGCATCGAGAATATTGAGGATGGAAGAGCTCAACCATGACTGGGAGGTGTGGGGGCCTTCCACATTTTGCTGAGCTCTTAATGAATCTCCACGAAGAAAGGCACTGGGCAGAGCATGGCCAAGATTCACATTCAGAGCCCAGATACCAATCACCCAGCCTCAAGCGTTCAGGGGATGGCAGCGAGTTCACCTCCAGTCCGATACTCTTGGAGGCCCAAAGGAGCATGGCCATCAACTCTGGAGTTGCTCAGCAGATTCTTCAGCACCAAAAGACGATAGTCCTTCCTCAGATGCTAACCAGGGGTAAACACTGTAATGAATGTGCTGTGTGATGCAGCTGAGAAACTCATGTACTCCCTGTTTGTTTGTAATCATAAATAAAAATTTCTTTACTACAAAAATATCCAGGGATACCACTCACCTCCCCCTTTTGGTCTTTATAAATACATCTATAAATACATCTAGGGAGGCAATTTTATATATACATGTATATATATATATATATATATATATATATATATATATATATATATATATATATATATATATATATATATATATATATATATATATATATATATACATATAGTTTTGTGACACCGTGATTTCAGAAGCCTGGAGCCTGCTTTTTCTCTCCTTGAGTGCAACTGAGTACAGAGAACTGCACTCATGACAGAGACTGAGGGCCTCATAAAGGACATGATGTCAAGACTCATCAGCTTACACGGGTGGAAGGATAGAGCAGAGAAACTAAATATTGTCCAGATACAGACTGGTTCATAAAAAAGTAAAAGTCAGGACCATAAAAAACTTTAAATTGACTTGCAAATTGACTTTGTCCCATGTATTTCAGTGCATGCACATGTTAAGGATCTTCTTTTGTGCATGTGTGTGTGTGTGTGTGTGTGTGTGTGTATATATATATATACATATATATATGTGTGTGTGTGTGTGTGTGTGTGTGGTGTGTGTGTGTGTGTGTGTGTGTGTGTGTGTGTGTGTAACTCACATCTTACAGGTTTTTTGGGAATTTAACATTTTTCAGAAACATTCAACTGTGTGTTATTATTAGCTTTTAATTTACAAACTCTGCTACAGAAACAATTTCTCAAATTCTGCATCATAAGAGTAGAGGCTCATACCATTCTGACACAGTCTCAGTATTTCTCAACATCGAGATTTACAGCACAAGTCGAGATATCCATGCTCTGCCAGAATACAATGGAAAAACAATGTGGCGGGTGAACACCCTCTGAAGAGGCAGAGGAATGTAGGTTTTGGTTGAGGATAAATATGTGAATAAACAAATCGACAGAGTAGGGTCTATGTGGGGGTTTTGGTCACTTCAGGGTCACCATAATGACAGGCATCAGTAATACTGCTGGAAAACATCTTAAACTGAAAATAAACAACAACAGGCTAATATAAGTGACTTTCGTTTTTCACATTATATATATTTTTTTCTTCCAGCCTGAAACCTATATTTCATCAAATGTCAGCACTCCTGTTTTCTGTGTAACAAACATTGCATTTGAACTGTGTAAAGTGAAATGCACTTATATTTGTAAGTCTAAATGGAGAAGGAAGGTGGTAAATCCACCCAAAGCCATGCAAGTCTTTGTATTGACACATGAGTACTAAAAAGACAGGAATTCCCTTAGACGATTATTCTGGATAAGACTGTGTGCTTTGGACTGTAAGTTTGGCAGAATGTAGCAAGGCAGAGGAAGAAATATATCTATATATATATATATATATATATATATCTATATCTATATATATATATATATATATATATATATATATATATATATATATCTATATATATATATATATATATATCTATATATCTATATATATATATATATATATATATATATATATATATATATATATATATATATATTTATATATATAGATATAAATAATAATAATAATAATAATAATAATATTTTTTACAAGATTGTCTTTTTCCCCTTCTCACTAATCTGCAGTCTTATGCTGCCAGTGGGCATAGGTTTTGTATATTCAGCACCTGATTTGCTGGGGTAAGAGGAGTGTATAGGGACAGAGAAACGAACAGTTGCTGAATGGATCTGGCATTCCGTTTCGTTTGTGGGAGTAAGCTGTCAAGACACAACCGTCCTCAGGGGGGACCCACAAAGAACAGACACATATTTCTTTTCTTTTTTTTCATTCTCACTCCATCTATCTCCCTCCCTCGCTTTCTCCATCTAGATAATGGGACAACAGGAAAACTAGCTATTCTGAGTGACTCCATATGGTTTGTAAAGGTTGAGTTGGCTACCTACCACTCCATCTTATGTAAACCAATCACTGAAAAAAAGAGTCAGAATTCAGTGGAAGAAAAAAATGTATAAATATACAATAGCCATGTACGCAGCGCTGTGTCATATGCCATAGCTGTGCACAAGGTGTTTTTCACAGCTCCAGACTTATTTGTTCATTAATGATGTCATCAGCGACTAGTCGACTTTGACTCGACTTTCATCACATAAAAGTCGACTTTTTAAAAATCAGAAGACGTTCAACCCCTACACTACACATTAGGTGTAGAGAACAACAGAAATGTGTAAACTAAGTCAAGTACAATTCATCTTCCAAAACACCATGAATCTCACCTCCAGTATTAACCATTATTTATCTTTTTTATTTTTTTTTTGTTTCATCACTGATGGTCTCAGGATCAATGACTAGAAACTCCAGCACAGGATTTGCATCCAGATGATTCTGGCCCACCTCTCCAGCTTCACGTGAGTCCTATCTGTCACCTCAGTGTTCTCATGCTGTTCCGCCTGCCTCCTGGAGCATCTGGTCCTATCTCCATGGGAAAGCAGGCAAGAGTCCATGCTGCCTCCTGAGCCCTGCCACAGCCATTGCCACAGTATCAATTTATATCATATTAAATTTCCCCATGCAGCACCAGGTGCTCAATTAGGAGTCGGGCCCAGGGCCAACAGCAAACCAAAGTCATTCAATAAATCACTCTCCATTAGGGGCTTGGTTGCCCCTTCTAGTGCTGCTCTGTGCCATGTCTTCCGGTGCTGAATGGGCACTCTGAATTGAGCTCTCACACAAGATTAAGAGGGGGAAAACCAAAAAGAAATAAAATCTTTCAAATATATGATATTTCTAATTTATACAAAATCTTGCATGGAAATGCTCTTATTTTCCTAATGACCATATATCCATTTATGGACTGAATAAACAGTGTAAAATTCTTTGTAATAAAAGAAAGAGAGGGGGACAGAAATCAAAATGAAATGAAATTATTCAGTTGATCTATTCATAATTATATACACAGCTGTTCAAAAGATGTTTTTACCATTCAAAATATGTTGTGTTTTATAGTTTATGAAAGACAAGCTCTCTAAGGCTGCAGTTTAGGTTTAGGAGCCCTTTATTAAGCCTTTAAAATCAAGGACTGTGACACAGCCCGGAATGGCGCAGCCAGGGCCCATCCTGGAACTCCTGTGGGCTCACGATCTGGGGGAGGAACCGTAAGGGGCTGGTGCACTGTAGATTGGTCAGCGGTCGAAGACAGGGGTCCCTATGGCCTGATCTCTGGACACATAAACTGGCCTTAGGAGCCTGAGCTTGTGCGGGAGGTTTAGAGGTACCGACTGGAGATAGTCCTTGGATTCAGGAGAAACAATGCGTTTTCGTTCCCGTCGTTGAACAATGGACTAGCTCTATACCCTCTCCAGGGTGCTGGAGGCTTCATGGGAGTTTACCCCACCAATCCACATCTGCTTTGTGAATTTGTAAAAGGCATTTGACCATGTCCCTCACGGCATTCTGTGGGGGGTGCTCCAGGAGAATCAGGTCTGGGGCCCTCTTCTAAGGGCTGTCCGGTCCCTTTACGATCGGAGCAGGAGCTTGGTTCGCATTGCCGGCAGTAAGTCAGACTTGTTCCCGGTGCATGTTGGACTCCGGGAGAGCTGCCCTTTATCACCGGCCCTGTTCA
The DNA here is from genome assembly GCF_023724105.1 of Carassius gibelio. Taxonomy (NCBI): domain Eukaryota; kingdom Metazoa; phylum Chordata; class Actinopteri; order Cypriniformes; family Cyprinidae; genus Carassius; species Carassius gibelio. The sequence continues at coordinate 31,684,000 of NC_068386.1, forward strand.
TTATTTCTATGGACATTATTTCTATGATTTCTAGGCACAGTGAGGGGCCGGAGGGTGCCCGGTTTGGGGACCACAAGATTTCATCACTGCTTTTTGCAGATGATGTAATCATGTTGGCTTCATCAAGCCAGGACCTTCAACATGCGCTGGGACAGTTTGTTGCTGAGTTTGAAGCAGCTGGGATGATAATCAGCACCTCCAAGTCCGAGGTCATGGTTCGCTGCTGGAAAAGGGTGGGTTGTCCCTTTGACAGACAGATAGGTACAGCTTTTGCAGTGATGTCGATGTACCTGTTCGTCGTGATAAAGAAGGCTAAGCTCTCAATTTACCGGTCGATCTACGTTTCTACTCTCACCTATGGTCATGAGCTGTGGGTCATGACAGAAATGACAAGATCCCAGATACAGGCGGCCAAAAAGTGAGCTTTCTCCATAGGGTGGCTGGGCACTCTCTTACAGATAGGGTGAGGAGCTTGGCCACTCGGCTGGAGCTCAAAGTAGAGACACTGCTCCTCCACATTGAGAGGAGCCAGCTGAGATGGTTCGGGCATCTGTTCTGGATGCCTCCTGACATAACATTGATATATGTTATAATACATAAATATATTATGAATTTAATTTGTATATACTTTGAAAAAGAGAGAGAGAAGAATAAAGTAATCCAGAACCACATTTATGACCTTTTAAAGCCCTGGGTACAAAAATGTTGTGATTTACTCATGACGCTACTGTTTGCACAGGGTCAAAGTACAGAACCGATAAATTCAATGCAATGTGGGGTAAACTGTTCGTTTTTACGGAAACTTTAATAAAACACCTTTAACTGAGCTGTATTAAATAAAATGTTACAGAAAGAGTGGGTTTATTCATGAATGACCCACATATGCACCCATAAAAGGCATCAAAAGTCTCATTGTCCCCTCTGACACGGGTATGGCTTTTTATAGTCTCACACTGACAGCCTCAGACACGCTCTTTCCAGTAGAACTTCCTAGAGCACTCGTAATTGAAACCAGCGCTGCTATAAGGCATCTCGTTTTATTATTTTACTGCACTCAGAAAGCTGGATTCCATTGGTAATTGTACCTGACAATAAAGGATTGTTCATTTGAAACTCTTCACAATTTACCTAGTGGAAGTCAGCTGCCGCAGTTTCCTATCTAAAACAATCTCAATGCTGTAACACCCGGACCCCTTCCAAGTAAAACAGACTGACCCGTCAGTTTGGGAAAGATGGAAAGAGAAGAATTCAGGCAGGCGGGGGAGGATGAAGAGAAGTGAGGGCTGCTCCAGTTCGGGACATTTATTTTATCATGGAACATTTTTTTGACTGTTATTCTACACTTTTAACTTTGCTGTGCAGACTAAATACTCTGGAATGTGGACGACATATTTTGGCATCTCAGACCAACAGCACAGCTTCAGATTACAGACATAAATGGCCATGAAATGGGGTGAGAGCAGGGGTAAAATTAAACTACAGAATTTGTCTAAAGATGTTTTGGCTTGGGTGGGAAAGGCCAAAATAGCCTGGTGATCTCTGAGGGAGGAAATGAACGTTTTCTCATGAACTCAAGTATGACTTTTAATAGCTGAGTTGTATTTTTAAAGCTTGATATTCAGTGTGCTTTCAAGGCAGTGCTGTATTGATATTCTTCTTCTGATTAGGGGTTTTAAACCTCTTAGCATTAATTCAGTCCAAACTGCTTATTGTACAGAATCTTGCTTTTATTTGCATTACTGTTTGATTAAAATGGCAGATCAAAATGTTTTGCAATCAAAGCCCAAATAAGAACAATAACCAATACACTTTATGAGAATATGGTAAGACTTTATTTTTAGAACCAGTACTCACTATTAACTAGGTGCTTATTACTAGTATATTGGTTGTTTATTAGTACTTATAAAGAACATGTTAAATCTTAAGGAAAAATAAAATAATTCCTGCACTCTGTCAATAAGTCCAAAAGTATCTAAAGGTTTGATGAC
>NC_068386.1:31686487-31730411 GCF_023724105.1 Carassius gibelio
ACCTGAAGGCAGTGGTCAAGGAGGAAGGGGGCAACCACCTCGAAGGTTGCAGTCAGATGGACACAACACCCCAAGTACATCAACTGGAACAAGTCAGCTGCCGACGATCCAAAATGAAATGCAGAGGTAGGTGCTGCCACACTACATTGCAATTCTTCATATACAAAAGAAATCAAACTCCTCGAGGCAGGCTTGGGGAAAAGAACCATTACAGTGGCTGATAGCTCTTGCCATGAGGAGGTATTCTAGATTTGATGTGTTTTTGTTCCATCACAAGTGTTTAACTCTTCTATTCTAACATCAATTTGCAATTTGCTAATCACTACTTCAGTTAAATGGTTATTGTTTCGTTATAACCTTTTTAAAGACCCCCTACACTCACGTTAAAATTCTGCTGTGGTTAATATTTGTTTTACATGGTTTTCCCACATACAGTGTTCTAAAAACCTCTGAAAAGGGTCTGGAAGCACATCTAGTCTTTCTCCCTCATTTAGAAATTCTGTATCTATGAATTTTCAAATATGTAAATAGAACCACTGCATGCATGGGACTTGTGACAAAACTTGTACACATACAAGTATATTCTAATGTTATTGTTATTAATGCAGATACAAGGTACATAAAAACTTTACTTTCAAGTCATACCATGCCAAGGTGTGAGAAAAAAGGATAACAAGAAAAGTATGTGGTTGCCGCAACTTAAAAAAGTATATGGTAGAGGTTTTTTTAAGCAATATTTGATGTAGTAGATAACTACTTGAAGTAGATCTGGAAAAAGTAGTAGCACAAAGGATCTCAGTACTTGAGGCAGTGCTGGAAGTAGTAGCAGTTGCATATTTAATACAAATTCTCTAACACTAAGCATCACTGCTTTTCATGTGAAATCTTTGTTTAGATTGTCTGTCAGCTTGAAGAGCAGTACCCCAAGTTGAAGCAGTTGTCCGGAGGCTGGCTTTGCTATAAATCAACAGGTCAGGTATAGTTAGTGTAGGATAAGGAAACCTGCTGGAGCTTTTAACCCACTGAATGAATTTGAAGTCATGCTTTCGAGCAACCAGTTTTGCATATGAAGCATAGTCTCCCCAGTGTTTTATCTGCAAGTTTAAACAGTTATGGTGGTTTGATACTGTTTTTTTTATAGTATTTGTCTTGTATAGTAAATACTTTATTAGTAAAGCAATGTTATTTGGCATCTCATAGTTGTAAAAACAGTAAAGTAAGTTATTATGTATTTGCTTTTTGTATTTAGGTGTATCAAGGACAAACCAAATAATGGAAAACTAATTCTGTACATTGTCCCACTACAAGAGGAGCTAGATGCAAGCCCCCTCCCCCACAATGCTCCAGAATTTTCCAAAATGCCAAAGTCCTCATGCAAAAACTGTGGAGTTGTTATGCCTTTACAGTTCCTGGCTCTGCACATCAAATCTTGTAATACTGAAAATGTAAGTAACACTCACATTATTCTGTATGTTAAAGAATGAAGTGTGGTTCATTACCTTTCAAATTCCACGTCAGAACCTTTTTTGTCAGTTCCAAACCCAAACCTTCTACCTAAAATGAATTTTGTTTCCCAATTCACAGAGCAGTGATGAGCCTGAAATTGTCAGCATTGTAGAGAAAGAAGTCAATACTACAGTTGAGTATAATTTGTTTTCAATATACCCAACTTCTGAATGTCATGTTTTTTATGTATTTAGTTTATTTGAAACATAATAATACTTAAAATTAATAACATAAATCTGTACATTTCTCTGTTTCTGATATAGGAAGTATGCCCAATATGTGAAAAACAATTTCCTAGAGAGGATATTGCATACCATGCCAGCTTTTGTGGAGATGTGTATTAATCAATTTGCATTCATCATGCCTTACATTTCACTAACATGATGTTTTTACAGTTGTAATTACAATTGAGGTTCTCATGCTATATCTAAACATGTTTAGATTTCCAGAAGACACCTTGATGCCATTACTTGAAAATGATGCCAGAGAGGGGACTTCAAGCACAATTGATTTCTTGCCTCATGAACAAAGCACCAGTTCCACTGGTGTAGTCAATGACATGGCCGGACCATCAACTATTCTTGCTGATCCCACTGTCCCAGGTGCCAGTCAAGAGCATAAGCTTTTAACAGAGCTCACGAACTCAAAGATATATTTCGTTTTTTGTTTTTGTTGCCAGAAGTCAGTTGTTAAATGTCATTGTCATGTTAACCTGTCCTGTCCCTCTTACAGAACCTGCATTTTTAGCTTCTGTTTGATGTTAATTGCTTGTAATCACGCCGATTAATACACTCAAATACATAGTAATCAGGCTCTGTACATTTTTTTTATATCACACTGAAATGTATTTGACTGTTAAATGTTTTATTTATAAAATTTTTTTCAAGTATTTATTTTATATTTCATAGAATGGAAGCAAATCATTAATGCTTCAAGTGCAGCAACACTGTTCAGAAGAGTTATCTTGAGGGGGCAACAGCTGGAGATACCTCTTCGCTTCTCAATGGACCTACATTCTGATCTTGAAGAGAGAGAAAAGGCAGTAATCGCATTCTACAAGACTCCAAGAACTAAATGGGCCTCCCCACTTCACTGTGTGCTGGAAGGTAAGAATGTTTCTTTAAATTAAGGTTTTAGCAATATAATATACATGGCATAACTTGTAAAGAGTTTTCTCAGACACAATTAGGGTTGAACAATACATTGAATTTTCATCGTCATCGCAATATGAACTCGCGCAATGAACACATCGTAACAGACAGCCTGACACAATGAATAAATGCCTGGTTCACATTACAAGATTTTTGTGTCTGTAAAGATAGTCCCGGTGTCATATTACACGATTTTGACTACTAAAATCTTGTCGTGTGTGGACAAGAAACAGACTATACGTTGCTTTCCGACCAATCATCTCAAACACAGCTCGCACATACACTCACACTCGCTCACACACACACACACTCACTGTCCTTCACTCACTCACTCGTGCACGCACACACACACACACACTCGGGCGCGCGCACACACACACACACACACACACACTGTTGCTCCCACTCTCACTCATTCGCGCACACTCACTCTTGTACACTTAATCAACCCGTCGTGGAGGACCGTTAAAAAATTCAACATGCTAGTCTCTCTGTCGTGATGTCATGAAGCATCGCAGATGCGATGTAGATTGTCGCCCACTATGACACAATATACGAGATGAAATGATCGAATCTTGCGTCTCGACACCCGTTGTTGTTTACGAATCCCCATGATACCCTACGTCAAATGGATCGTGCCAAAATCGAGCTCAAATCATTTAATCTGAACCAGGCAGGTAATAAACGTTTGACCTATCACACAAAGAACCTATTAAAGCCAGAGGTGTAAAAAGTAATCAAAACTTTTTCTAAAGTGAAATTTTACTCAATTAAAAGTACAAGTATCTGGTCAAAAACATATTTGAGTAAAAGTAAAAAAGTACAACTTTAAATTGTACTCAAGTATTAAAGAAGTAGAAGTACTTTTTTTTTCTGACAGACATACAGAAGAAAGGACAGACATACAGAAGATGGTTAAAGGGAGTGAATGAATAAATGCAATGGCACAGGTCAAACATGTATATTTAGTCCAACAACAACAACAAATAAAATTAAACCCTGTGTAAAACCAAATAATAATACAGGGAAAAGCATTAAAAGGAAACTCCATCCTTTCCACCCTGACGCCATCCCATATGACTTTCATTTATCAGATGAACAAAAACAATTCTCTGTATATAATGAAATTGTATGGGACATACAAAAATGACACTTCAGAAACTATACACAAAGAGACTATGACAGTAACTCATGCAACCCCTGTTAATGAATCACTGTCTTCTTAAGTGTAACTATTGGCATATGTAAGAAAAATACAAATATCAATATTTTAATCTTGACCGTCACTTTGTGTGGTTTCTGAAGTGCTCCTGTCCCCTTGCATTATATGGTCAAAAAATCTTTGCTTATGTTCATGTGAAGAAAGAAAGTCATAAACATCTGGGATGACAGAGGTTCAGTAAATGGTGAGAGAAGTTTCATATTTGGGTGAACAATCCCTTTGAAAAGCAAGATGTGATGGAGAGGTTAGAAATATATTCCATACAGAATACAAGAATGTGTTGAATTAATGAGGAGAGTCATAGAATTAAAACATACAACGTTAACGTTTTTGAAGGCCACTTTATTTGTGTTGTCTATTCAACATCACTGTCTAAAATCAATTAATCTTTTAAATGTTTATTTGGAGCATTTAGAGTTTTTTTTTTTTCTTAGCAAATATTGATAAATAATTATTTGTGACTAAGATTAATTAATGAGAAAGCATGTAATTATTAAGATTAAAAAAATATTCACTGACAGTCCTAATTCCTATTTAAGGATTCATATAATGACATATTGTAAACACAACTTATCCACGACCTGGTAAGAACATCACTAAACATGAATTACTATTAATTTAGCATATAATGTTTATTTAAACACTTTTTTGGAGACTTGTATCATTTTATAAAAATAAAAAATCCCACAAAAATATGAATTGTATTTAATAGGGATCAGTCCTGCTGTAGTCCATGTGCTCTTAGGGGGCCAATTGGAGACAGCGACATTGGTATTGGAGGATTGCCCTGATATCGATCAAAGGAACACAATCCAGTTGGTAGGAAGTGTTTTGGTGTGAAGCTTTTTTTGTGTGTGTGTGTGTTTGTGATAAAATACGAGACTAATGTAGGGAACTAAATTCTCCCTCAGCTGGATGGCAACAGGTAGCTATCTGAGGACCAGAAAGCGGCTGTCAATAGCCTAGTCGACATGTGGGAATTGCCACGACTGACTAATCTGAACAGACAATATCTTCATCAGAGGCTGTTGCAGCATGCGGTAATGACATTAGTTCACATAATCTAATACTTTTATATCATCGTATTGAATCTGAAACCATCTTTTGTCTTGCTTATGATACACGACTCAGCTGTTAGTAGTTTTTGTCCACTGGGAAGCGGGACACTATACCTACCTATACCATATATAAAAGGGGTGATGGTTCAGCCTGCTGCCTTCTGGGAAGAGATAAAGAAGTTTCAGCTACCGCACCACCAGCTTTTGCCCCCAGGCTGATTCAGACTTTTAAGCACAAATTCATCCTCAGCACTGCTCCATTGATTATAGATTATTTCTGTTTACCGTTTTCATAATTGCTTTCATATTACTGTATATTGTCTGCTATGTAGCAGAAGGGAGTTACAGACTCAATTTCACTTTATAACCTTTAAGTTGTAAAGTGACAAATAAATACCTTGTATTATACATCACCTTGTCGAACAGTCGGTCAGTCATTTTGCTTATATCAAATTCAGGACATTTGTGTCAACATTCGTGTTGCTTTGAGGGTGAATTTATTTACATGTAATGATCCCATGACCTTCTGTCAGCAGGCCATAATTTCAGTATTGCAATGGTATTATTTTTGGTGAAATATTTTTCTCATGCTCTCACTCCCTATTTTCTTCTCATGTGATATACTCCCAGAGGGGAAAGTGAGTTCTAATCAGTGGTTATGAATCAAAGCAATATTTGAATACCTTACTGAGACCCAGATTAAAGAGCAAACATAGGTCATTATGTCATTCCTATCACCTGCGTTGTTTAAATCTTTAGACAATTATCCAAAGGAGCTCAGATATATAAAAAAAATGGTTATATTGTCCACTTCAGCCACAAATAGCTATCCTTTTACTTAAGATTGTTGTTTGTATCTCTGTGTGTGTGTGTGTGTGTGTGTGTGTGTGTTACAATTATTGCAGATTCTGGGAAGAACCGCTTCTCAGATCAAACAGATGAGAAAGGGCTTAAAAGAAACAGGAGTGTGGTCAATACTGTCAGAAAGAAGAGATGTGGCTGAAGCTGTTTTCCCACATGAAAAAGAAGTTATCTGCAGCCCCCAGGTAATACTCCCATGGGGGCCTACGGTTGATTTGTTATCTTTATATTTGAATCCAAAAAATTTGAATTTCACATACAAAACAGAATTTGGTTTGCTGGAACATTGGTAACCCTGTCTTAGAAATGGCAAAGCTGGCTGGCTGGCCATATTTTGTTAAACCTTTGCCCAAGGATGAAATTAACAAATGTAAAGGGAATGTGACTTGTAGCATATAGTTTATGGCCAATTACATGTAGGATGTTCGAGATGTTTGTGCTTAAGGACACTTAATTGCCTAATCAACGGGTGTTGAAGTGTTTAGTCTAACAAAGTTTAGCACCTGGATATAAAGGTCACAGCCATTTGAATCTGAATCAGTTAGAGGGTCAATCACAGACTGAAGTGCTGCCAGATCTTCATCAGCCAGAGGCACCTCAAATTCTGGGACCTGAACTCCACTGACAGAGGTCTCAGGAGTCATCAGGGCATCCTCCCAGTGTAGATCTTGGTTTTGCAGTTCCTAAACGTATGGAGAGATTTTAGTGTAGGCCCAACACACAGTGGACACTTTAACCCTTAACCCCTAATAATAATTTTAAAAATAACATTTGTATGTTTGCTTCATGTTAGCCGACAAGCAAAGAATACAAAACAGCTTATACCACAGTGATAATCATTAACAAAGTTGTCCTACCTCAAGATTTTCCTCTTCCTCTGGAGTGTTGAGTTGCCCCATATGCCAGAGCTGTTGTGGAGTGTGGTTTCCCTCTGTCCTGAGGGGATGGCTATTCCAACCTGCTGCAAAGACGTGTAACGCTGCTCGAAGGCGAGGTAAGAAGACATAATGCACGCAGAAAAGGTGCATCGTGTTGGAAATATCCAGGAAACCATCTTCCTCCAGTGTGTGAAGCACATCATAAAATATGCAGGTGACAGCCATCCACACGTCTCGCCACATCCGTTCGATTCTTCAAAAGTACAAAATGTCTATCAGACATAGGTATTGGCGAAATGTAATGCAATTCTCATTTGTTTAATAAGTGCTGTATCATTTATAATAATTAGATACTCTGGTCCAGAAAGCTGCGAGACCTCAAAGGATACTTGAATGCCAAAATGTGGCAATGAGTGAAATGAAGGTGAATGGGGAGAGTTCTGTGCAGAACACAACATTTTCATTGAAGGTTTGCACAAGGAAGTGTACAAAGCAAAATGGAACTTCCCCAGCCATTCAACTGTATATGATCACAGATATCAGAACAAAGACAGTAGCTAATGTTGAATCACTTGTTAAATTATTTTTCGAATATGCTTTAAAAAAACAATTGATGGGGGGATGCTGATGGCACAGTGGATAAGACACATGCCTTTAGTGTGAGAGTCTCTGGTCTGAATCCACTGTGACACACCAATGTTTCCCTGAGCAAGACACTTAACCCCTAGTTACTCCAGAGGCGTGAGGCCTCTAACATACTTAACAATTGTAAGTCGCTTTGGATAAAAGCGACAGCTAAATGAATAAATGTAAATGTAAAGATAGTGGGTTTTAGTTAGGAGAGGTAAAAAATTTAAATCTCTAAAGTAATAACCTTCGAACAGCAGGTATTTCATATTACCTTTGATTGTGTACACTTTTTCCCGAGATAAAGCTAGCTCGGCCGGTTCCACGTCTCGCAAACATGAAGTAGGCGATGTCCAAATTTTCAACTCCTTGATCTCCGCGAACCCTTTAACATAGAAATAATATGAGGTGTAATCAAGAACATCTGCAGCAGTAACCCTTAGCAGCGAATCTGACAGTTAGATGAAACAACTAAAATGACTGACAAGAGTTTCCTCAACCTTTTCTGTATTTTAGGGATAATTAATTAATTCAAATGAAATTAATAAATGCCCTGTATAGCGCATTTCTAGTCTCTGCGACCACTCAAAGCGATTTTACACTACATCGAATTCCCCATTCACACACATTCATACACTGCTGGAACAGCAGTATCTTGCCCAAAGATGCTTTGTCATGTAGCCTGGAGGAGCCGGGAATTCTTCCGATTAATTCCTCCATTCTTCCGATTAACAGGCAACCCGCTCTAACTCCAGAGCCACAGCTGCCCACAATAATAAGACAGGCAGATAACATATATTATTTGAAAAATAAATAAAACAATCTAATAATAATAATTACCTTGATGGAACACCATGGAGCTGGGTGGCCTCAAAGAAAAAGGAGAATGCTGTACTGGCACGGTTGTTGGTTGCTGCATCCAAATACAGGACCTGTGTAAATAATTACTTATTATTAACTAAAAAGATTTAGTGACACAGAAATTACAATCAACAACAAAGTTTAGAAATGTTTAAAAAGGAAACAGTAATCATGTATGTACTGATGATGTCCAGTATTGCAGAAACAATTCCATTAACCAGTTAGTCATTCTGTAAAAAATATATGTAAATTTTAATCATTACATTAAATACATTAGTCATTTATCAAATAAAATTATCAATATTTGCTGGTTACAACCTCACAAATACTAACATTTATTTGCTGATCTCCATCCATCCTTATGATAATATGTAACTTTTTTAACCTGTAAGACTAAGTTCACAATTAGTGGATGTGACTTTGTGCTCTGCAAATTGTGAAATGCATTTTCCTAATTTACATTCAAAAATGTTTTCAGTAACGAAAACAGAATTAAAATAATCGTTATGTGAAGGCATCTTGTTCACATTGTCAATTACTTTATTTCTACATGGATCCATATCAAGAAAGTAAACCATGGCAGAAGCTTAAGTAATGAATCTTGCTGAGGATAAACATGTTCAACAGGCTTGTGATTTTTAAGTATGTTTAAGTCTACTACATTATCAACAACAGTAACCATAATATAATATAAATAAGGTCTGTAGGGTTCCGGTGTTCATAGAAAGATTTTCCTTATTGAATGTTATAGAATTGCAAAAACTATTTCTTTCATATATTCTACAATATTTGGGGGGCTTAAAAGATTAGATCACTCAACCACAATTCTCAACCACTTATCCTTCTGTACTGTAGATAGAAATCCAAACTTTCTATTGCTTTGAATTAAAATTATTTACCTAGCAAAGTGGATATTATATATATGAATTGTACTACCTTTCTGGAAAATCCATCAACTCCACCAAATATTATCAGGTTGTACCTATGAACAAAAAGTAATACAAAACAAAAAACAAAAAGAACATTATACATACGCATATAGCATATACATACACCAATCACTGCCTTGCATGCTTTAAATAAATTTGTAACTTTGGTGTAAAATTGGGTTGGATACTATGGAGATGAACAGAGAGATACAAATACACTATTGTAGACTCATATGACACCCAGGGAATTAGCCTCAACTTCGTTTCTAGGGGTCAGAGGTCCCCCAAGGACCTGAGTTTAAAACCACAGATTTACATAACACCTTAGCAAGGATAAAGTTAGCTTAAAATACATAAAAACATACCTGATAAGTTTATGGTTGGTGTCAACATGTAGCAGTGCAAGGGGACCTCGAACTGAGTATGATCTTCGCACAATGCAGCCAAGTTGTGCAAGTCGGGAAAGAACTCCAGCGGCATCCACACGATGCATCGATGCCTTTATCCTCTCCCACTGCACACGGCTACCCATTGCCATGAGCTGTCCCTTCACATTTCTGTACCCTGCATTGGGCATCTGGGTTTCATCTCTCACCATGTTGTCAAGTTCTGAGTCAGTCATGGTGCTATAGCATCCTGTCACACTTAGTCCATATTCCTCCATCCTACGGAATATAGTGCGTTGTGATACCCTTAACAACTGAGCTATGTAGGGTACTGAGAATTGTGCTTCTAGTTAGTCATGCAACTGATCTCTCTGTATAATCAGCCTGGGTCCTCCTCTTAACCCTACAGCTGTGTCTAAATGTGACACAGCTGGATTGTTTCCACTGCAGTTTGGACCAGCTCCAACAAATGCAAAATGTCAGTGCCAATGTGTATTTGATCAGCAAAAGAATGAATTAAAATTAATTCATTGTTGCAGACAAACTCAAGGAAATCCAAATCGACAGGTTGTCTTGAAAGTGCTTGCTGTATTCTAGACCGCAGCCGCTCAAGTAACTCCTCCCGAAGGACATCCTGGCAATGAAAGATAAATTAATTAGAAATTAGCACTCCAAGAAAGTCACAGAAACAACACTAAACTTGCAAATACATAAAAATGCTTAAAGATCTATACATGAAATGCATAGCATAGCCTATAATTTTGTATGCAGTTTCCAAACAGCTCAAACCTTCAAGATTCCACATACATTTCTACATTGTGATTGACATCAAACTTAGAAGTTGTAATTTTTACCAAAACAAGACAGCTGTGAGCAGTAAAATATAATATATATATAATATGATAATCTTTTAACATCACAATTTTAAATGTACCGTGTTTTCCGCACTATAAAGCGCACTTAAAAGCCTTTAATTTTCTCAAAAAACGACAGTGCGCCTTATAAACTTATATATGGATAAAGGCGCTCTGTCAAAATGTTGACATTCCCTTTAGCACAGCTACATGTAGTGGATGCATGACGCAAACCCAGTCAAACGTTTGACTGCAGAATCTTATATTCTATGTGCGGAAAGGCAGCAAATGTAGGCTATTATTTCACCCCATGAAACCTAAATGAAGGAAACTGAACATTTCACTATTTTAAAGGTTAAAGGCATGGTCAGGAGGAGCGATGAATCTGCCCGGGAAAATTCACCATAACTTTTACTTTAAAGTTTCGAACACAGCCTAAGTTATAGTGACTACAGAGATGACCACAAGCATGCTAATAAGTTCACAGTTATTAGCTAGCTTTTTAGTTAGCTAAAATTAATGGTAACGTTAAAGTTTTTCACCTCTCTCCCAGCCATGGACGCGGTTCTTGTAGATCTAGGACGGGACCGCCTTGTGGCCAGAGATCCGTGCGTGCATCCTCTGTTTGCGTGTCCTCCTGTGCGCTTTCGTCATTGGTGGAGCAGTCGGTCAATCCCACCTTTCCAGTAAATACAACTTGTGATTGGACTGTACGTCAGCAGACAGCAAAGCATTGGCCAAGAGCAGAAGTCCCTCCCTCCAGGCTTTTTTTCAAGTTGCGAGGTTGCGAAGCTTCATTTTCGCTCAGTCTGAGTTTCAGAGTTTCAGAGCAGAGCTGCGTGACAACGCTGCCACAAATCACGTGAGTCGCAAGCTCGCAACTGTGTGGGCGTATCTCCACAAAGTGGGTGTTGTAAACTCAGCTCTGAAAAAATTGTCTGCAATAGGAGTGCAAATGTAATGTAATGTAATAAGTTTCGCCCTTTCGAACCTCAGTTTTCAGAGTTTCAAAACTTGTTTTCACCTATTCGCACACCAGTTTTCAGATCACTATTTACAAGGTTTCAAATCTGGAAGGCAAACTATACACTGGGAGAACAGTGACAAATTCGAAACTCTGAAAAAATGATTGCACAACACCATAAAAAAGAATGTTGCACTTCTGAAGAAGGAAAACTCAAAAACAAAATTATGTTTGCAGAGATTTTAATTTTTTTACCACTTTGCAAGCCTGCAAAACTCTGTTTTCAGAGTTTCAAAACTTGTTTTCACACATTTGCACACCAGTTTTCAGATCACCATTTACGAGGTTTCAAACCTGGAAAACAATCTAATACAGTGGGAGAACACTGACAAATTTGAAACTCTGAAAAATTCTTTGCGCAACATTGTAAAAAAGAATTTTGCAGTTCTGAAGGAGGAAATCTCATAAAGAACACAATGTTTGCAGAGATATTTTTATTTTTTTACATTTTGCAAGCTTGCAAATCTTATTTTTTGATCTTGCAAAACTTTTTTTTGTAAGATTTTGAGTTTTCGAACACTTAGTTTCAACCTTTCAGAACTTTATTTTCAGTTTTGAATCATGGCAGCATTTAAATCCCATATACCTGTTTCACTGTTTAAAAAAATAGCGCCGCAACTTAGTGGGTATAATCCTCGCAATGTTTCTGCGTGAGAAATACAAGGTGTGGCGTGTGAGCGTGTGAACGGATTGAAATGCGTGGGTCTCACGCCCAATGCGTGAGACTTGAGAGCCCTCTCAATACTGTGCACGCGGTGCGTCAGTTGTGGAAGCGCGCGCCTGTATGTCACGTCACTACATATTAAAAGCATGTCCAGATTCTGACTTGGTGAAAAGAAACATGTTTTATATTTAAGGAACGTTTAATCTTGTGTCTGAAGTTTAATTACACTTTTTAAATAGCTCTATACTCAGAGAGCATATAAAGAACGTACAAAAAATATGGTAATGATATTACGTGCATACGACATTGTAGTTACGTTGGCAGTAAGTCATGAAGTTACCAATATATTACCAATAGAGGACCTATCTGGGATGATCTTGGTTATCTGGTCACGTTGGAAGGACGTACTGACGACTTTGTGAGTTGGTAATGTGATGGTAATAAAATTACGGGCATGCGACGTCGTAGACGTTGTCAATTGGTAAGTCATGGAATTACCAAAAATTACCAGTACGTTACGTAACTGTTACGTCGTGTGTTCGCAGGGTTACGTTAATAATGACACAGACTGGCTACACCATCTCATCTGCCGCAGATACTGTTGTATCAGAAGGACAGCGACATTTTGGATGACAGTTACTGTATTGAACAGTATGCCATATGCTTATGTATGCCATTTAATTATTTCAAAAGTACACATTGTATTGACTGAAAGAGACTGGACTGAATTCCTAGTTACACTTTTACTAGTGGTCTGGCCAAAACAAAAAACCTTTACAATGTCATTGTGATATAGAAAAGGAAAAAGAAATATGGGCACAAAGATGAAAATAAGTCAATTTTCAGAATTTGTAACTCTTGTGTTGTCCTCTGTCTATACAGGAAATGCTTTCCAACTGAAGATTCATGAGATGAACCTTTGAGCTATTTCAGAGAAATGGTTTACCATTGGTTTATCATCTACATTCTCTTCATTAGTAAAGATTCACTTGCACAATTCATGCCAAATTGACAAAAAGTCGATTCGCATTTAATGACTTATACGATGAACTAAAGACCCGATGTTTTAGGGGGTACGACTATTGCACAGAAAACTATATAATACACTTTGAGCGACATGACATTAGCAACTGATAATGTATGAAACAACAGAGAATTGTACATAATCATTTGCATGGATGTACCAAAGCATTTGCAACTTGTTCACAGAAATGAGAAACTGCTTTTTTGATGTGCACAAGTGACACAATAATGTGAGAATTGAACAGGTAGTTTTGAGAATTTCAATTCTGATCTGAGAAATGCACCAAAGTGACTGAGAAAAACTGTAATAAATAAATACTGTAAAAAACCTTTACAATGTAATTGTGATATAGAAAAGTAAAAAGAAATAAGTAAATTTTCAGAATTTGTAATTCTTGTGTTGTCCTCTGTCTATACAGTATATGCTTTCCAACTGAAGATTCATTAGATGAACCTTTGAGCAATTTCAGAGAAATGATTTATCATTAGTTGATCTACATTCTCTTCATTAGTCAAGATTCACTTGCACAATTCATGAATTAAACACTAGATATATTGAGCGGTAAGACTATTGCACAGAAAACTATGTAATACATTTTGAGTAACATGACATTAGCAACTGTTAATGTAGGAAACCGCAGATAAATGTGCATAATCAATTGCATGAATGTACAAAAGCAATCGCAATTTGTTCAAAAGAATAAGAAACTGGTTTTATGACGTGTATAAATGACTAGATGATGTGGAGGTTGTACAAGCAGTTTTGAGAATTTCATTTCTGATTTGAGAAATGCACCAAAGTGACTGAGAAAAATTGTAATAAACGGTGGCATGATAAAGTTACTCTCTTAGGCGACGTAGAAAGAGGTAACACTGAGATAAAAATACCACCAATCTCTGCCCCACTCTCCACTAACAAGTTCGCCAATTTAATCGTCTTAACAAACAAAACAATCGCATTGTTAATTCGCGACGCCGACAAAACATTCTCATGACCAACTACTACACTCACCACTAAAGTACACTCCTCTATACTCGCTAATATAAATTTTTACATATGTTTGCGTGGCCCACTTCAAAAAAATTAACTGACCACGCTATTGTTGGGTAAATAACTTAGTACTCAGAAGCTATATTGTTAACTGTATTTATTGAATTAACTAGGGCTGTGCTATATGGACAAAAAAAAAAAAAAAACTATTGCGCTTTCTTTGATCAATTTTGCGATTATGACACATATGCTTTTACAGTCATAAATGCATTCAGGATTAATTTGAGACATATTTCCAAAAGAAAACCAATTAGAGCTTTATCAAAAAAATTTAACATCTCTAGAACAGACATAAGTCAAAATTATCACTATAGTAAAGATGTAACAAAATGTATAGACTTGTTGCAAAAAAAAAACCAGGGACTTTTTTTTTCTTTTTTGCCATGCATTGTTCATAGAGCTCATTAATTGTAGAGGTGCCTCAGGTGTTTGCAGTGTGTATATACAGTATGTGTATGCGGTCACCAGCGAGAGCGCATAAATATAACGCGAAATCACATTAAAATAAGCAACTGATTTGAACACTCACAACTCTCTCTATGCTCATGTGTTAGATATGAATTAATTTTGCACGTTTTTATTTCTGGCCTTTTACCGCGTGCAGTGTGAACGCTCTGATCTGTTAACATGGGCTCGGAAGAAAGGCGCATCACAGACAGTGTGTGAACCTGGAGTTACAGGCATATGCCCAGTCTGTTCTGTTCTCGCGCTAGGTGCAATGCTTTCTGATTGGATCGGATAGCATACTGCGGGAGGTCAGGTCCGCGGAAAATTGTGCTATAAAGCAATTTAGAAATCGTGCATGCTCAAATTGTGATTTTATGACGATTTCTATTAATCGCACAGCCCTGGACTGGAATGGACTGGAAATGAACAGAAAATAACTCTGGCTGGCACCACTCAGCAAAACCGGAAAACCGGATCCAGGCAGAGCTCGGCAGTGGGTAGATAGTCATCGGAGCAAGCAGTCAGGAGGAAACACAACAGTCATTTATGCATGTTTGAATTTGTTGTTCCGTAGCATATGCAGCAAAAATATCTAAGATAAATTGGTGGTATATTCTTAAACCAATCAGCGAGCTCGAATAGTGGAAGCATAGTAACAGTTTAATATTTCTTTTTTGTTATTTAATTATATATATGAAATGATGTTATGTTATGATTTAGACATTTTTACATATATTAACAATATTATTTCTTTTAATAGTAATTGGCGGCCCACCTGCAATACCACAGGTTGAAAACTACTGCTCTGTTTTCGAATCCATTCAGCCGATCTCCAGGTCTGGTGGTAGCACTTTTAGCTTGGCTTAGCATAGATCATTGAACCAGATTAGACCATTAGCATCTCGCTTAAAAATGACAAAAGAGTTTCCATATTTTTCCTATTTCAAATTAGACTCTTCTGTGGTTATATCATGTACTAGGACTGAAAGAAAATGAAAATTTTTGATTTTCTTGGCTGATATGTCTAGGAACTATACTCTCATTCTAGCGTAATAAACAAGGAACTTTGCTGCTGTAACCGTGTGTGGTGAACTCAACGGTTCGGTTTTTTCAGTGAACCATCCCACCCCTAGTCAATCAATCAATCACCTTTATTTATATAGTGCTTTAAACAAAATACATTGCGTCAAAGCACTGAACAACATTCATTTGGAAAACAGTGTCTCAATAATGCAAAATGATAGTTAAAGGCAGTTCATCATTGAATTCAGTTATGTCATCTCTGTTCAGTTGAAATAGTGTCTGTTTTTATTTGCAATCAAGTCAATGATATCGCTGTAGATGAAGTGACCCCAACTAAGCAAGCCAGAGGCGACAGCGGCAAGGAACCGAAACTCCATCGGTGACAGAATGGAGAAAAAAACCTTGGGAGAAACCAGGCTCAGTTGGGGGGCCAGTTCTCCTCTGACCAGACGAAACCAGTAGTTCAATTCCAGGCTGCAGCAAAGTCAGATTGCGCAGAAGAATCATCTGTTTCCTGTGGTCTTGTCCTGGTGCTCCTCTGAGACAAGGTCTTTACAGGGGATCTGTATCTGGGGCTCTAGTTGTCCTGGTCTCCGCTGTCTTTCAGGGCAGAAGAGGTCCTTTCTAGGTGCTGATCCACCATCTGGTCTGGATACGTACTGGATCCGGGCGACTGCAGTGACCCTCTGATCTGGATACAGACTGGATCTGGTGGCTACGGTGACCTCGGAATAAGACAGAAACAGACAAATATTAGCGTAGATGCCATTCTTCTAATGATGTAGCAAGTACATCGGGTGTTATGTGAAGTGTTTCCGGTTCCGGTTTACCTAATTAATGCAGCCTAAAAATCCTTTAACGGATTTGGATATTAAAAGCATATTAGTATATTATGTGTATGCCAGGTTAAAGAGATGGGTCTTTAATCTAGATTTAAACTGCAAGAGTTTGTCTGCCTCCCGAACAATGTTAGGTAGGTTATTCCAGAGTTTAGGCGCCAAATAGGAAAAGGATCTGCTGCCCGCAGTTGATTTTGATATTCTAGGTATTATCAAATTGCCTGAGTTTTGAGAACGTAGCGGACGTAGAGGAGTATAATGTAAAAGGAGCTCATTCAAATACTGAGGTGCTAAACCATTCAGGGCTTTATAAGTAATAAGCAATATTTTAAAATCTATACAATGTTTGATAGGGAGCCAGTGCAGTGTGGACAGGACCGGGCCCCTAGTAAATATAAATGTAATTCTGACCGACCTTCTCCTTTACTGGCGAACATGGTTGGGACTTTGCAGCAACTTGTGGCCAGGGCAACTCTGTGGCTAGGGCTTTTCTCCTTTTTATACGTTCCCTCTCTGCTCCTCCTTTGCGTTTACGCTCCATTTTATGAGCGATTTTCTAATATAAAGCACGTCTCTGGATATAGCCAACTAAGCAGTGCTTCGCTGATGTTTGGTCATGTGGTGGTGTCATTTTCACTCCGCGATTGCCTGATTCGTAGATTCATAAGCCCGTCAATTAATTTGCAGTTGCATACATTACCTGCCTATTGCACATCAGCCTGAAATGTCCCGGTGCTCCCGATGGCCAGTCTGCCCCTGTATACAATGGTCAGGAGTTTACCCATAACATTTAAGCTAAACATATATAGTATAGGCTTTCTACATTTTCTATCATCTTTTTTCTCACCAAAAAACTAATTTAGAAAAGTGGACAAGAAAAACAAAACAAAAATAAAAGTGGATGGAACACATGTGCCAAATTCCAATTCCAATACCTAATTTCAGTTTTAATTCCAAAATATGTTACATCACTGTAAAAGCAAGATGACAATAAACAAGCATTATTATTCAATTAAGAATTCTATAATTTAATTATATTAAAGCCTCAGTCTTTAAATTAATTGGGAAGGGAAAAGGTTCTGCTTGGCCTCCCCCCACATATTGCTTTGGTTTGTTATTTGTCGGAGCCCAGCATAATGAGAATAATAAGAAGAAATAGCTTCAAATGAGTCCACAGATGAAAAGACATAAAATTAATTCATCTGTACACTTCAGCCCAATGTTCATGTTCCATTCATTCTTCAATGTTTATGATTCAGACTACACCCATCCCTGGCTGCACTTGGATCAGAGTTGGTGACAGTTTTATGTTTCTGAAACTTTCTTGGATTGTTCAGGTTTTTACTTTTATTATACCAAAATAAGAATGTTGTTTAGAAGATGTTTGCCATTTCTGAAAGGCTGTTTTTAGGGGAACATATTCTCCAAGCCCATGCCCATGCAATGTCATACTCATAGCACACAGATGCACCTTAAATGGCTGCTTGTTTCGTGTTTTATATGGTAGACTTAAAACAGTCTAAATATGTCTACAGACTTCTGCAGGTTTCATTTTGCACACTGTCTGTTTTGTAATGCTATGGTTCATTTTTCTTCTCTATCTCATATTTCTCTAACATACACCAAGACTGATTCTTCCATTGAATTGCAAATAGATTATTTCATTTTGGATGGATTTTTAAAATCTTAAGGCTAAACCAGGTTTGTCCTCAAAAAAGCAGGTTGAACAAAAATCACTGCAGCAACAAAACGATAACCTGAGGATACTCTTGTTAATGCTAGCTTTATCCTATGACTTAAGATTTTTGTTCAAAAACAGAAGTTGTTCAACATGCTTTGAGCTTAGTATACTTCTCTGTGCAGTTACAATATCGCCTGCCATAGAGAAAACGCGCTCCGAGGAGACACTATTCCATGGAATGCACAGGTACATTTTGGCAAGCCGTGACATTAGTGGATATTCATTCTGGTGCTCTTTCCACCAACTGAGTGGACTTCCCTCAGCAAAAGACAGGGGTGGTGCCTCCTTGTACCTTGACATCTCCTCTTCTGCCTGGGCCTGTGTTGTTCTGTGTCTCACCGCAGGACCTGCACTGTAAGTTGAACCAAGCAGATCCGCCAAACAACACAACAAGTCCTTTTTCTTCTTGGGTGGTGGGCTGGCAGGAATGTCATCCTTGTCTTCCACATGATTGTCCTCCTCTCCTGGTATCACTTCAGCCTCTTCCTATTATGCAAAATACAGTTTTTTTTAATCAATAAACCCATATTATAGTTAATTCTATAAAGAGCATCTTCAAAGACATATAATAGTTAGTTTGCCTTTTATTTAATGCAATGAACTGACAAACCTTTACAATATATAAAAACTATGAAAAACTATGTAAAACTATGGTGTTTTTATAATAACAGCTCACAGTAATTAATATGCCAACATATATTTTTACTACAATAAATCCATGGTTACTTTTTGCAAGGAAGGAACTATACAGGTTCTAAAGAACTTGCCCAAAAACACTTTCTGTTATTTGTTTTCTGAACTGCACTACTGAAAACCTCATTAATCCTCACAATCCTGTCACAACTAAATTAAGAATCCATTATGAGCAATGCATAGCAAATGATGTTATCATCAAATATGAGAAACCTTAAAGAATGATAGACTGATGTAAATGACTGAAACCTGTTGTCATGCACGTGTTTTCCATAGCTTTTTTATTAAAACATTATACACTGCAAAGTTTAACTTTAAATGACATCAATTGATACATCAAAACCAGTTGATCTCAGTTCATTCTCTATTTCCCTTCAATAAACTTAACACACAAATGTGTTCCATGCCGCAAAACAAAAAAAAAAACAGTCCTTGGAACAAAATCCTGTGTAAACAAAAGCCCAGAAGATCACCACGCCGGCCTCTTCCCTGTACCCTGGTGGGTTAAACTTGAAAAGGGCTCTGCACTGCAAGCATTCCCTGATGCTGTACATCCGTCTGAACTCGTTCCGGTAGTCAGGAGGACAATGCTTCCAGTTGGCCACAACTTATAGTGTAAATACAAAATACAGGAAAGATAATAATAATAATAATAAGAAGAAAAAAAGGTTTTTTTACAGCCTCGTACTACAAAATTCAATTGGAGATTAAACGGGGGCATTAAACGGGGAAATTTTACTGTCTAGTCATGCAAACTGTTCCACTTTCCGAAAAACTTCTTGAGTGAGCACATCCCTAAACCATCTGCAAACAAGAGAAAGTGTCAAATATGCAGAGTCACCCGCTGACAAAATAACTTCACTGAGGATTTCCAGGGGAAGCTGTTGAATCAAAAACATACATAGGTTTATTTATACATGTATATAAAAGTTATTAAACATTATATAAACACTGAATACAGACAACCTTGCTTTAAAACTCTCATTAAAAACTCTATAGATTGTTGTCACAACTGCATACTCATTCTTTTATAATAACACAAATAAAATGTTAATATATACAGTACTGTGCAGAATTATTAGGCATGTTAGTATTTTCACATTGAAAAAAAAAACTGTTTTAAGCCAACTATTTATATCTTTTGCTGTTGTGTGTCAGTAGGATATATTAGTTTACATTTCCATTGCCATTAATTGTAATAATCCAGTGAGATATTTGTATATATTTGTATGCATGATCCACATGAAGATCTTTTACATTGAATATACATATTTCTGTCTTATATGGTGAACAAAATCCACATTAGATCGCAAACAGATGTTATTTAAAAAAGTCGCTGCTGTCTGAAAATGAATTAAGCTGAAATGTTTTTAAACGTCTTTGATGCTGATGTTAACTGATAGCTATATATGAAATAATCCACGGTGCTGACCAAAAATAGTATTTCTACATAATCCCAATTTCACATCTGAACCACTATGTAGCTGGAATAACTAAAATACCTCTGCATGTACACACATATGTAATTATTAGTTCTTAATGAATGTATGTGCACAAATAACCTGCTTTGCTGGACTCTGCCTGAAGACATGGTGAATGGTGAAGTTCCTCCCCTCAGTGGTTGAGCTCTAAAAGAACAAATGTCAAGAGGTAGGTATATTGCTAGATATAGTGCAGAGTAATGTTTCATGTAGCAACATTCAAACAGCTACATACATTTGCGGAGTAAAGCTGTCCAGGAGAACAGAACACCACCACCTCCTGATCATGTCATCCTGAATAATAATAATAATAATATATACACAAAAATCATGCATGTCTGTTCAAATAACTTGACAAATGTGATGCCATACCTCTGTAAAATTGAATCGGAAATGTCAAAGGCAGGGAAAACAAATATGGGCGGGGCGACACGTGTCACTCCGCCTCGAAGTGTCGCCCCGCCCTATCGTCCATACTGCACTCTGGGGTTACTCAAAAAAGGTGGATATCCGTCTAACAAGTCCCAATAAACGAGCGACAGCTGGAAACTTCAGTGCACGCTGCGAGGCAAGGTTTAAAGTGTGCTTGAAGCACCTGAAATGCAACATACCGGCAAGCTCCACTGCGACGCTCATATTTGCGGCATTGTCAGTCACAATAGCTGGGTTTTGGATACGAGGTCCCACTCCTCCAGCGCCGCTTTCAGTAACTCTGCAATGGCTCTCGTTCATGGCTCGCGTTTGTAAAACGTGCGACATCAGTTCCCACTCCTCGTTAACGTAATGGCAAGTGATTGTAACAAAAGCTTCCGTGGCTCGCGATGTCCGCCCATCACAAGTCAGTGACACTCGTGGGGCAGAACTCAGGGCTGACTTAACATTGTTTTTGACTTTGTCATACATCCTCGGTACTGCTTTGTCGGTCATGTAGCTGCAGACTCCGTAATCTTCTGTGCACGGACTGAGTTAGATGGAAGCTTGGATGTTGTGTTGTCCAAAGTAGTTTGCGTGGGGTCCCGTGTTATTTTGGGCTGCGGAGAAGCTAACTTGTCTGCATGGTGTCTTTGCAGGTGGGCACGCAGGTTAGTTGTATTATCGGTGTAGCGTATAGAAGCCTGGCAATGCTTGCAGTTTGCATTTCTTTTAACGATCCCTTGGTTTCCTTCCTTTGCTTTAAAACCAAAAAGTGTCCAAACATCTGCCTTCAGGGGTCAACGGTGCTTCTAAAATCTTCAACATTTTCCATGAGTTTTTTTAAACTTGCGTGCGCGGGTGCCGCTGCGCCCCCTAATGGCTGGGCGGAGTATCGATACTAAGGGCTAGAATTTTTATACTGTATCTTTTTTTATTATATCGGTATGTATCTAAGAATCTATATTTTGAGCACATCCCTAGCGCTGAAAGCTAGTTTCTGTGTTCCTCTGTGCGTGCGATCTTCACAGCTATACTGTTTATATGAGTGTTCGCGCCACAATGCAGCTGCGCGAACATGGTAGCTCGATATAATAATACACATCCGATCTTCTAATCGCTTGAATGTCCAAACCGTGAAACAAATACAACTGACAAAGTTAAGTGAAGACGCAAGGCCATCACTATGTGTTGAACCGGCATTTACCTCCGTGTTTTGCTTTTATGCCACTGACTGGACGGGGCAGAGTCATGTGGCTACACACGCAGTAGCATGCTTTTAAGGGGGAAGTGTTAACAGGCCGGTTAGAGGTTAGAGGTTCTGAATTTCGGTTTTGATTATTTTTCGATTAATCGTCCAGCCCTAGAAGCAAGTAACCATTTTTATA
Source organism: Carassius gibelio (assembly GCF_023724105.1). Classification (NCBI taxonomy): domain Eukaryota; kingdom Metazoa; phylum Chordata; class Actinopteri; order Cypriniformes; family Cyprinidae; genus Carassius; species Carassius gibelio. The sequence continues at coordinate 31,708,606 of NC_068386.1, forward strand.
AATGGCTCACTGAATCATTGACTCATTTAAAATGCAATAATTTAGAAACAAAAGACTGTTGTGTGCAGAGCTGGGTAGATTACTTATGAATTGTAATCAGTTACTGATTACAGATTACATGAAAAAATTGTAATCAGTAATATAATCTATTAGATTACACATATTTGGTAACGTAATCTGATTACTTTTGGATTACATTTGTGCTAACACTTATTTGATATCACATATATTCAGTTAGCCTAATCTTGTACTTTTTGGAAAATATGTTAATATGTTAAATAAACTCACACAGCAATGACATTTCTATCCATCTCAAAACATTTTAAGTGGAAAGTAGCAATGAGGAAAAGGCAAACAATAACAACATTACAAAAATGAATATTAAAGAGGATGAAACTCAACATTGCTAATGCAGGGCTCGACATTAAGCTTTTACATGAGCTTGTCCTTCAGACAAGTAAATTAATCATTCACCTGTCCAGTTTTATTTTTTCATTTTTTGGCACAAATGTAATTTATTCTGAAGCAGTCAAATCGGTGCTCTATCAGGTATTACTTTTTGGCCTAGACCACTTACCCAAAAATAAGAGAAGAGCAAATTGAGATAAAGATTTAAGCCTCATTGAGGCCTCTCGGGTAGACAGTGTCCAATCGTTTAATCCAGATGCTTTCTGCCCTGAGTCTCTCTGTCAGAGACCATGCTGGATTAGATTGGAGACCAGTGACCTTGAATGAAGACAGACCATGGGTCAGGAAATGTTGAACCAGATGTCGTCACTTTTCAATTTTATGTAAAATATTGTGTGCATGTTAATAAACTCTGACCCTCAGTTCGTTCTTCGTCTGACCCACATATTGTCTGCAACATCTTACACAGATAAATACAGGTAATGGATTCTTGGGTCAGAGGTCGAGGAATTTTAAAGATTTTTTTATTTGATCTGCTCATAACCCATTTTTTTTGCACGAAATACTTACAACGGCCAACACGGCCCATAGGGACCGCTGTACGTTACTTACTATATACAAGCCTCTCAAGTAAGTTCTTGTTGCGTTTGTACACCGCAATGGGCCGATGATGTTGCAGGAAGTTAGTTGGTGTGAGAAACTTCAAAAAGTTTTCCTTAATAGCCAAATTAAGAGAAACACATTGTTCAGAGTAAAGGGCAGTGAGTGGAATGATTTTGTCTCTGCTTTGCCCTTCAGCTCCGAGTGGATCCTTTGGCTTATCGAATGTTTTTAATATGTTTCTCAAGAATGATCTGCCGTAACCACACCTGCTGAGGGCCCGGAAGAGGATGTTCGTGGCCTCCAAAAAGGACGATGGCTGCGAGCAGATTCTTTTGAATCTGAGGAGTTGTGATTTGATGATTACTTTAAAGGTGTATTTTGGGTGAAAACTGTTTCTGTGCAGTAGCGAATGTGTGTCTGTGTCTTTGAAGTAAACCTTGAAGTCTAACTGTCCTGATTCTTCAAATTTGGGTCCTTTGTATGAGACCACATCCAAAAAGTTGACCTCTGACCTGTCCATACTGTATTTAACTTTGATGGATTCCTGATGTGAATTCAGGTGGGCGATAAAGGCGAGGAATTCGTCCTACGAATGGGTCCAGACACCCCAGATATCATACAAGAACCTAAAATATGCGAAGAGTTTTATGGCAGAAGCTGCAAGAGCCGTCTGCTCCCAGTCTGCCATAAAAATGTTCGCATATGATGGGGCAAACTTCTTGTCCATAGCTGTTCCCTTCACCGGTAAGTAATTTTTGAATCGAACTGAAAGTCGTTTTGGGTCAGATTGATTTCTAAGAGTTTCAACAGGTGCTCATCCGGTCTGAGTGGATCAGGGTATTTTGACATACATTTTTTTACTGCTTTTAAGCCGGTTGGGGTATCAATATTGGTGTACAAGCTATCAATATCAATTGTAAATAGAAATTAATTTACAGGGATTTTGAGTTTAGTAATTTTTTAAATGAAATCGTATGTGTCTTTCAGGTAACTTGGGTGTCTGGAGGAAAGAGGATTGAGAAAGTGCTCTATGTACTCAGCCGTGAAATACGTCTCACTGTTGCAGTCAGACACGATGGGTCTGCCCGGTGGGACCTCAAAAGGTATGCTCCACTTTTCTGGTTCTTTGTGGATTTTTAGCAACAGGTAAAATCTCCCTTCAAAAAATCTACCTTCACCCGTTAGGTACTGTTTTTGTTTTGCACTTATCACTTTTTTGGAACAAATATCCTCTAGAATTTCCCCTACTTTCTTAGCAGTGTTGGTATAAATGGGCCCTTCGAGTGGACGATAATGTTCTGTGACAGAAAGTTGTCTCAGGCCTTCCCCAAGGTTTTGTCTTCTGTCTAAAATCACCGTAGCATTACCCTTATCGGCTGGCTTAATTACTATCTCCGTGTTGCAATGTAATTCTTTCAGAGCTTTTCTCTCGCCTGGGGTCAAATTGGGGGTCACACCCAAGCCCCAGTGTAACTTTTTGAAAGCAAAATTGTCAGCCCTAATGATTTTGTCTATTTCTTTGGGCAGGCTAGACAACACGTGTTCCCAGTCGGAGGGGTGAGTGAACGGTACTCTAGTTCATTCGTTCCCAACCTGAGGTCCGGTAGCGGATATGCTTTGAGGTGAATAAAGATGCATAAAATTTTCTACTAATAATTTAATAAACACAAGGAAAAAGGTTGGGAACCACTGCTCTAGTTCTTTGATTTTTCTTTCCTTCGAAACATTTTTCTAATTTCAATTTGTGGTGGTATGCCTGCATATCGGCCAGCAATTCTTTTTTTCTACAGTTCGATGGGGTGGGGATGTAGGAGAGGCCCCTTCTAAGGACTGAGGTTTGATAATCCTTTAACACAAAGGACTTTGACAGGTTAATAATGAGCTTGTGTGAACCACATTTTGGGTTATCAGGGTTTACATGTTTAAATGTGAAGTCCAATGTGTAAGGAGAGCTTTTGCCGTGACAGGTGTCCAATGGACCCCGTCCTTTTCCACATGAAAATGTGTGGAAGCCAGCAGCGGGATAAAGTTAAAGTTCTTTTTAATGAAGCTATTCATGTGCTCCAACATGTCCTGCTCCGTCTGTGGCAGCGCTCTCGAGAAATTGATTAGGGGGACAACTATTTCTGTCTGTGGTAGAATCCTGTTCGCCATTTTGTAGGCCTTTTGAATTTCCGTTATGGCTGTCATTCTGTATCTCTATTTTCAATTGTTAATGCCAAATGACAGCACAATTTTTTCTGGTACCCTGACCAATGTGGCCCTATCTAAAAGATGGCACACATGCTGGAACTTAGCACCAGGGAAACTGTCCACTTGGAGATCGGGTTCCTCATAGCTGAGGCTGAGGGCAAAAACTCAAGACTATTAGAGATTGTTACAGGAGTTCCTCAAGGATCCGTGTTAGGGCCTCTTTTATTTACTATCTACATAAACAGTATTGACCATGTTAATCAAGACGTTAATTTACATTTTTACGCAGATCACACTGTTATGTATTGTGGTGCACCTTCAAAACAGCAAGCCTTGATTAAACTTCAAGCGGCATTTGATGTTTTTCAGTCACGGCTTTATACACTAAAACTTGTTCTGAATGCTGATAAAAATAAAATCATGTTATTCTCAAGCTCGAAAAAGGCGGTAGACAATCTTATTCCTCTTCAGACTTTGCAAGGTAATGTGATTGAGTTAGTGAAAGAATATAAATATCTTGGTATCACTATCGATGATAAATTATCTTTTGGGTCTCATATAACTAATTTAACGAAACAATTAAAAGTAAAGCTTGGGTTTTATTTTAGAAATAAGTTCTGTTTTTCATTTAATGTAAGAAAGAGGTTAGTTTCTGCTACTTTCCTGCCTGTACTGGATTATGGTGATGTGGTTTATCAATTTGCTTCTTCTCAGCTTCTATCTTCTTTGGATACTGTTTATCACAGCGCTTTAAGATTTATATCAGATAGTAAACCTTTAACTCATCATTGTATATTGTATAATAGAGTGTCCTGGCCATCTTTATCTATTAGAAGCAAAATTAATTTTTACTTAATCATTTATAAAACTATTCAGGGGTTGTTGCCTTCATAATTAGGTTGTCTAATTCAAAAGAAAAGTGTTGGGAAATATTCCCTCCGGTCTGATAATTGTTTTACTCTCTCTGTCCCATTTGAACATTTTAAATCTATTATTCAGTCATTCGAAGAAGACTCATTGATTTGTAATTGTTTTTAAGTGTTTTAAATTGTACATTTGTTGTTTCAATTTGTAAGTGTGACTGTAACTGCTGTCCATTCTTGGCCAGGACTCTCCTGTGAAAAAGATTTTAATCTCAGAGCGATTTTCCTGGTTAAATAAAGGTCAAATAAATAAATAAAAATAGCGAGGAAGTCTGGAGAGGTTCGAGTCCCCAATGATCACTATTCACTTTTTTAATGTGAGACTCCAATCTACCAGCTTTCTTGTTGTTTTAATGTGGCGTAATGGGCTATTAAGGGAACTGGAAGATGGACTTTCAATCATTTGGGCTTCACTTCTGTCAGTTTCTGTTGACAGTCTGGGTGTTTTTATGTTTTCCCTATGAGCAAGAACCTCAGGAGATGGTGCGGGCCTTGCAACGCTGGGCTCACCCTGTTCAACACCCATGTCTCTGAGTGGTCGTTGGACCAGGTTTGGTATTTGTTCAAATTCCTGAAGGAACTGAGAGAGCGGTGAGGGTGGTTTTGCCGGAGTCGGTGAGTAGTCGGAAAAAAGAAGAAGACCACTATATTGGGAGTGATCTGAGAACCCAATCGGGCTAGACACTGGGGAAGCGGGGACCAATCTGTGGTCTGTCTCTAACATAGAGGAGATGAGTGGGGCACCATTAGGCTCTGGTGGGGCCTCTACAACCTGAGGGGTGGGTACCCTATCGTTCACTTGTGGCTCTTCCTCCTGAAGTGGAGGAATTAAGACAGAGATTTCCGGCACTGGTGTCACAGGACGGCTCTGAGCTAAAGGGGCCACGACAGAGATTTCCGGCCTCGGTGTCTTGGCACGGCTCTGGGGTGGAGGAATCGTTAAAGAGGGTTCCGCATCTGGATTTAAGTGGCGGCTCTTATGTTTTCTCTTCCTCTGTTCACAGGGTTGAGGCACCTCAGCCTGTATTGGCTGGAGTGTCTCTGGCAGGTCCCGGGGTGGTGCTTCCTCTTCAAAGGACCAATCTCCTCTATGTGGAGCAGAGCTAACGATTGCTTTTTCCGGCAAACAGAGTGTTGGAAAGGTTTGTATTTGTATTTGTTTTTGACTGACTGCTTGTATCTCAGGGGTGGTGTTGGCGCGAGGTTGAGCCGGTGGAGGTGCAGTGACCTGTGCGGCAGTTTGGCTGGTGGAGGCCACGACTGCAGCGTAAGTGCGAGGAAGTACGGTCCCCATTGTTCCTGTGGGGGCTTCCTGTGCTGTCGTGCTCTCAGAAACTGCAATTTCTGCCATGATTAGGGCCTCTGCTTGTTCAATCGCACCCGCGCTAACCCTACCTCTGTAGTTTCTATCAGCCCAGTGTGACGCCACTTCAGACGCCAATCCAATCGGCCAATCGGCTTGATTGGTCTGAGTGCGTATATTCTGTATGGTTTCATCAATCATTGATTCATAATGTTGTTCGAGAACCAATTGTGTTGTGAAGGACCAGTTCTTTGACTCGTTCATTTGCAAAAGCTGGTCTCACCGTCTCTATCAAGAGGTCAGTTGAATCTTTTTTTTGAGTCTTTTGAATGTTATTGGCTGGTTATTCTGCACCTTCGTGGTAACCCTCTCGAGATGGTGTACCTGTCGGATAATTCCATAGAATAACTTCATAGTTATTTTAAGTTGAGGTGTCGCCGGTGTGAAATCTGGATTTTGTCTACGGCTTTTTTTGTTTTGTCTTGTAGGCTCTAACCTCTTTCTATTTCTAGGAGGAGGGCGGTGGTGTTGTGGGTTTCCACTCCTGTTCGTGATATGCAGGTAAGTATCATCTAGAGGATGAATCACGTCATCCTGTCTGCCTCCGTGAACATTGAAAGAAACCATTCTAGGTCTCTGATTGGAGGGAACATTGTTATCAAACAATTGTTATCAAAGGGTGGTCTGACATGTTTGTAGTCAAGATTGTCACTCTGATAGTGACATGATTCTCTAAATTGTCTCTTTTTGCGACCTTTACCCTTTGTGCTCAGACCAGGAGGCCTGTATGGGCCTGCAACTGATGCGAAAGGATCATCATGATAGGGAGGTCTATGTGGATCCGCTAATTTCTCGTAGTGGCCATTTTTTGGAGTAAAGAAGTGTTGGGAGGGTCCAGGCCTGGATCTCTCTCTGTAAGTGATGAACTGCCTTTAACTATCATTTTGCATTATTGAGACACTGTTTTCCAAATGAATGTTGTTCAGTGCTTTGACACAATGTATTTGGTTTAAAGCACTATATAAATAAAGGTGATTGATTGATTGATTGTAAGTGGCTTACCATTACTCTTACTCTTACTTCTATTTTTGCAGGGTGTAACTGTGGAGCTGTATCTCTTTGTCTCCTGTATGGGAAACTCCGCTTCTTAGCACGGTGATGTGCTGAAGTGTTATATGGCGTGAAATTAAAATATCCATGATCAGGTGTAACACTTGTGTGTTGGATTTTTGGACGTGGTGTGGTTCTCTGCCTTGGTCTACCACGAAAAGTATCCATTATATCAGAATTATGTGTGTACTTTTTTTTATTTTATTTTTTTAATATTTTTATGATATTTTTGTTGGAAATTTTGATGGAAAAATGTACAAGAAATAACAAAAAAAAAAATATATATATATATACTGTGAAAAATCAAAATTCCAAAATGTATTTGTCCAAGTCTTTTCCTGCCTAGTTTTATTTGAGTTCTAGATCGTTTGGAGGCCATGGTTAAAGGAGGCCCGTGTACCAATACATTTTAAGACACACTGCCAGAGACAAATTTGTGACACACTCCAAGCTCTTCCTTGCCAAACACTGCCAGACAGACTCTTGAAGGTTCCACCAAGATTTGAACTCGGATTGCTGGATTCAGAGTCCAGAGTGCTAACCATTACACCATGGAACCAACAGTATCTGTACACCTGTTTGTAGTGTAGAAAACACTCAAGGAGGCTGTGCGAAAAGCAACTAACCAGCAAGCATCAGAATGGTGTCTGAAAAGCATTCACGGCTCCACTCTGAGTAAACCCGGGATCGAACCAGGGACCTTTAAATCTTTAGTGTAACGCTCTCCGAACCTTGCAAACCAATATTGATAAAAACATCAAAGCAAAGGACACGAGCCCCCAGTCAACCACTAATGGCTACCCTGCATGGCAGCCAATTTGAGCCATCTTAGACATACCCACTTCTGTTGTACAAAGTTTAAATTGCAGACTAGGAACTGAGAACAGGGAGAATTGGGCATGGAAACATGCAGGTGTATTATTGGCCGAAAGAAGGCAGAAATGACTGCTACCTCTCAGTAAGATGCTCAATGTGGGCTCGTCCGGGATTTGAACCCGGACCTCTCGCACCCAAAGCGAGAATCATACCCCTAGACCAACGAGCCACAGGTCACTGTTCAGTAGAGGCCAATTTGGTGCGTATTTCACTCTGCTCGATGCTACGGTCGCTCCAACATCCTGCCTCTGTAGCTGACAAGGACAGACATAGAGCTCATGCACTGAGCAGATTTTTGAGAAACTAAATTTTTACATACCTGCTCTAGCTTGCCCTGCCCTAGTAGATAAATGTTGATTAAAACATCAACGACAAAACACAAGAGCCGAATTCTACATCGTGGCACTGCCACACAAATCTTGCTGATGAGAAGCTGTCTGAGGTCTGTAATGCTGCTCCACCGATGATCTCTGTCTTCTCAACTTAGTTCCTGCCTAGTTTTATTTGAGTTCTAGATCGTTTGGAGGCCATGGTTAAAGGAGGCCAGTGTACTAATACATTTTAAGACACACTGCCAGAGACAAATTTGTGACACACTCCAAGACCCTCCTTGCCAAACACTGCCAGACAGACTCTTGAAGGTTCCACCGAGATTTGAACTCGGACTGCTGGATTCAGAGTCCAGAGTGCTAACCATTACACCATGGAACCAACAGTGTCCGTACACTTGTTTGTAGTGTAGAAAACACTCAAGGAGGCTCTGCGAATAGCAATTAACCAGCAAGCATCAGAATGGTGTCTGAAAAGCATTCACGGCTCCACTCTGAGTAAACCCGGGATCGAACCAGGGACCTTTAAATCTTTAGTGTAACGCTCTCCGAACCTTGCAAACCAATATTGAGAAAAACATCAAAGCAAATGACACGAGCCTCCAGTCAACCACTAATGGCTACCCTGCATGGCAGCCAATCTGAGCCATCTTAGACACACCCACTTGTGTTGTACAAAGTTTAAATTGCAGACGAGGAACTGAGAACAGGGAGAAGTGGGCATGAAAACATGCAGGTGTATTATTGGCAGAAAGAAGGCAGAACTGACTGCTACTTCTCACTAAGATGCTCAATGTGCCACCATGTACCCAGATACTACTCAAAAAAAGGAGCTTCAAAGCGGGCTCGTCTGGGATTTGAGCTTGGGCCCTCTCTCTCCCATACCAGCAATAAAACAAAAAAACACACCCCAACACCAACAATCTATTTTTTTGCCATATCTCCACTGCTTAGTTTAGGCAAAGTTTAAACTGCAGAAGAGGAACGAAGAAGAGCAGCGAGAAGTGGGCATGAAAACATGCAGTCACAGCTTTAGTCTTAATTGACAGTGGCGTATGTTTGGCCCAAGAATTGCAGAATGGACTGAAAATGCTCTAGAAAAGATGCTGCAAAGACAGAAGAGGGCTCGTCCGGGATTTGAACCCGGGACCTCTCGCACCCTAAGCGAGAATCATACCCCTAGACCAACGAGCCACAGGTTGCGGTTCAGTAGAGGCCAATTTGCTATGTATTTCACTCTGCTCGATGCTACGGTCGCTCCAACATCCTGCCTCTGTAGCTGACAAGGGCAGAAATAGAGCTCATGCACTGACCAGATTTCTGAGAAACTCAATTTTTACACACCTGCTCTAGCTTGGCCTGCCCTCGTAGATAAATGTTGATTAAAACATCAACGACAAAACACATGAGCCGAATTTAACAGCAGAAATCTACATTGTGGCACTGCCAAACAAATCTTGCTGATGAGAAGCTGTCTGAGGTCTGTAATCCTGCTCCACAGATGATATCTGTCTTCTCAACTTAGTTCCTGCCTAGTTTTATTTGAGTTCTAGATCGTTTGGAGGCCATGGTTAAAGGAGGCCAGTGTACCAAACATTTTAAGACACACTGCCAGAGACAAATTTGTGACACACTCCAAGCTCCTCCTTGCCAAACACTGCCAGACAGACTCTTGAAGGTTCCACCAAGATTTGAACTCAGATTGCTGGATTCAGAGTCCAGAGTGCTAACCATTACACCATGGAACCAACAGTGTCTAAACACCTGTTTGTAGTGTAGAAAACACTCAAGGAGGCTGTGCGAAAAGCAACTAACCAGCAAGCATCAGAATGGTGTCTGAAAAGCATTCACGGCTCCACTCTGAGTAAACCTGGGATCGAACCAGGGACCTTTAAATCTTTAGTGTAATGCTCTCCGAACCTTGCAAACCAATATTGAGAAAAACATCAAAGCAAAGGACACGAGCCCCCAGTCAACCACTAATGGCTACCCTGCATGGCAGCCAATTTGAGCCATCTTAGACACACCCACTTCTGATGTACAAAGTTTAAATTGCAGACTAGGAACTGAGAACAGCGAGAATTGGGCATGGAAACATGCAGGTGTATTATTGGCCGAAAGAAGGCAGAACTGACTGCTACCTCTCAGTAAGATGCTCAATGTGGGCTCGTCCGGGATTTGAAACCGGGACCTCTCGCACCCAAAGCGAGAATCATACCCCTAGACCAACGAGCCACAGGTCGCTGTTCAGTAGAGGCCAATTTGGTGCGTATTTCACTCTGCTCGATGCTACGGTCGCTCCAACATCCTGCCTCTGTAGCTGACAAGGACAGACATAGAGCTCATGCACTGAGCAGATTTCTGAGAAACTAAATTTTTACATACCTGCTCTAGCTTGGCCTGCCCTAGTAGATAAATGTTGATTAAAACATCATCGACAAAACACATGAGCCGAATTCTACATCGTGGCACTGCCACACAAATCTTGCTGATGAGAAGCTGTCTGAGGTCTGTAATCCTGCTGCACAGATGATCTCTGTCTTCTCAACTTAGTTCCTGCCTAGTTTTATTTGAGTTCTAGATCGTTTGGAGGCCATTGTTAAAGGAGGCCAGTGTACCAATACATTTTAAGACACACTGCCAGAGACAAATTTGTGACACACTCCAAGCTCCTCCTTGCCAAACACTGCCAGACAGACTCTTGAAGGTTCCACCGAGATTTGAACTCGGATTGCTGGATTCAGAGTCCAGAGTGCTAACCATTAACCGCTCAAGGAGGCTCTGCAAATAGCAATTAACCAGCAAGCATCAGAATGGTGTCTGAAAAGCATTCACGGCTCCACTCTGAGTAAACCCGGGATCGAACCAGGGACCTTTAAATCTTTAGTGTAACGCTCTCCGAACCTTGCAAACCAATATTGAGAAAAACATCAAAGCAAAGGACACGAGCCTCCAGTCAACCACTAATGGCTACCCTGCATGGCAGCCAATCTGAGCCATCTTAGACACACCCACTTCTGTTGTACAAAGTTTAAATTGCAGACGAGGAACTGAGAACAGGGAGAAGTGGGCATGAAAACATGCAGGTGTATTATTGGCAGAAAGAAGGCAGAACTGACTGCTACTTCTCACTAAGATGTTCAATGTGCCACCATGTACCCAGATACTACTCAAAAAAAGGAGCTTCAAAGCGGGCTCATCTGGGATTTGCCTAGTTTTCTGCCTAGTTTTATTTGAGTTCTAGATCGTTTGGAGGCCATGGTTAAAGGAGGCCAGTGTACCAATACATTTTAAGACACACTGCCAGAGACAAATTTGTGACACACTCCAAGCTCCTCCTTGCCAAACACTGCCAGACAGACTCTTGAAGGTTCCACCGAGATTTGAACTCGGATTGCTGGATTCAGAGTCCAGAGTGCTAACCATTAACCGCTCAAGGAGGCTCTGCAAATAGCAATTAACCAGCAAGCATCAGAATGGTGTCTGAAAAGCATTCACGGCTCCACTCTGAGTAAACCCGGGATCGAACCAGGGACCTTTAAATCTTTAGTGTAACGCTCTCCGAACCTTGCAAATCAATATTGAGAAAAACATCAAAGCAAAGGACACGAGCCTCCAGTCAACCACTAATGGCTACCCTGCATGGCAGCCAATCTGAGCCATCTTAGACACACCCACTTCTGTTGTACAAAGTTTAAATTGCAGACGAGGAACTGAGAACAGGGAGAAGTGGGCATGAAAACATGCAGGTGTATTATTGGCAGAAAGAAGGAAGAACTGACTGCTACTTCTCACTAAGATGCTCAATGTGCCACCATGTACCCAGATACTACTCAAAAAAAGGAGCTTCAAAGCGGGCTCGTCTGGGATTTGAGCTTGGGCCCTCTCTCTCCCATACCAGCAATAAAAAAAAAAACACACCCCAACACCAACAAGCTCTCAGATGCTCATGCAACTAGCAAATGTAAGATGAAGGCTCACATGGTTGTGAAGCGATCCAAGAATCTATTTTTTTGCCATATCTCCACTGCTTAGTTTAGGCAAAGTTTAAACTGCAGAAGAGGAACGAAGAAGAGCAGCGAGAAGTGGGCATGAAAACATGCAGTCGCAGCTTTAGTCTTAATTGACAGTGGCGTATGTTTGGCCCAAGAATTGCAGAATGGACTGAAAATGCTCTAGAAAAGATGCTGCAAAGACAGAAGAGGGCTCGTCCGGGATTTGAACCCGGGACCTCTCGCACCCGAAGCGAGAATCATACCCCTAGACCAACGAGCCACAGGTTGTGGTTGAGTAGAGGCCAATTTGCTTCGTATTTCACTCTGCTCGATGCTACGGTCGCTCCAACATCCTGCCTCTGTAGCTGACAAGGGCAGACATAGAGCTCATGCACTGACCAGATTTCTGAGAAACTCAATTTTTAATTACCTGCTCTAGCTTGGCCCGCCCTCGTAGATAAATGTTGATTAAAACATCAACGACAAAACACATGAGCCGAATTTAACAGCAGAAATCTACATTGTGGCACTGCCAAACAAATCTTGCTGATGAGAAGCTGTCTGAGGCCTGTAATCCTGCTCCACAGATGATATCTGTCTTCTCAACTCAGTCCCTGCCTAGTTTGATTTGATTTCTAGATCGTTTGGAGGCCATGGTAGCAATACATTTTAAGACACACTGCCAGAGACAAATTTGTGACACACTCCAAGCTCCTCCTTGCCAAACACTGCCAGATAGACTCTTGAAGGTTCCACCGAGATTTGAACTCGGATTGCTGGATTCAGAGTCCAGAGTGGTAACCATTACACCATGGAACCAACAGTGCCTGTACATCTGTTTGAGGTGTAGAAAACACTCAAGGAGGCTGTGCGAAAAGCAACTAACCAGCAAGCATCAGAATGGTGTCTGAAAAGCATTCACGGCTACACTCTGAGTAAACCCGGGATCGAACCAGGGACCTTTAAATCTTCAGTGTAACGCTCTCCGAACCTTGCAAACCAATATTGAGAAAAACATCAAAGCAAAGGACACGAGCCCCAGTCAACCACTAATGGCTACCCTGCATGGCAGCCAATTTGAGCCATCTTAGACATACCCACTTCTGTTGTACAAAGTTTAAATTGCAGACTAGGAACTGAGAACAGGGAGAATTGGGCATGGAAACATGCAGGTGTATTATTGGCCGAAAGAAGGCAGAACTGACTGCTACCTCTCAGTAAGATGCTCAATGTGGGCTCGTCTGGGATTTGAACCCGGGACTTCTCGCACCCAAAGCGAGAATCATACCCCTAGACCAACGAGCCACAGGTTACTGTTCAGTAGAGGCCAATTCGGTGCGTATTTCACTCTGCTCGATGCTACGGTCGCTCCAACATCCTGCCTCTGTAGCTGACAAGGGCAGACATAGAGCTCATGCACTGACCAGATTTCTGAGAAACTCAATTTTTACATACCTGCACTAGCTTGGCCTGCCCTCGTAGATAAATATTGATTAAAACATCAACGACAAATCACAAAAGCAGAATTCTACATCGTGGCACTGCCACACAAATCTTGCTGATGAGAAGCTGTCTGAGGTCTGTAATGCTGCTCCACCGATGATCTCTGTCTTCTCAACTTAGTTCCTGCCTAGTTTTATTTGAGTTCTAGATCGTTTGGAGGCCATGGTTAAAGGAGGCCAGTGTACCAATACATTTTAAGACACACTGCCAGAGACAAATTTGTGACACACTCCAAGCTCCTCCTTGCCAAAATGCCAGACAGACTCTTGAAGGTTCCACCGAGATTTGAACTCAGATTGCTGGATTCAGAGTCCAGAGTGCTAACCATTACACCATGGAACCAACAGTGTCCGTACACTTGTTTGTAGTGTATAAAACACTCAAGGAGGCTCTGCGAATAGCAATTAACCAGCAAGCATCAGAATGGTCCTTAAAATCTTTAGTGTAACGCTCTCCGAACCTTGCAAACCAATATTGAGAAAAACATCAAAGCAAAGGACACGAGCCTCCAGTCAACCACTAATGGCTACCCTGCATGGCAGCCAATCTGAGCCATCTTAGACACACCCACTTCTGTTGTACAAAGTTTAAATTGCAGACGAGAAACTGAGAACAGGGAGAAGTGGGCATGAAAACATGCAGGTGTATTATTGGCAGAAAGAAGGCAGAACTGACTGCTACTTCTCACTAAGATGCTCAATGTGCCACCATGTACACACAATGTGACACACTCCAAGCTCCTCCTTGCCAAACACTGCCAGACAGACTCTTGAAGGTTCCACCAAGATTTGAACTCGGATTGCTGGATTCAGAGTCCAGAGTGCTAACCATTACACCATGGAACCAACAGTGTCTGTACACCTGTTTGTAGTGTATAAAACACTCAAGGAGGCTGTGCGAAAAGCAACTAACCAGCAAGCATAAGAATGGTGTCTGAAAAGCATTCACGGCTCCACTCTGAGTAAACCCGGGATCGAACCAGGGACCTTTAAATCTTTAGTGTAACGCTCTCCGAACCTTGCAAACCAATATTGAGAAAAACATCAAAGCAAAGGACACAAGCCCCCAGAAAACAACGAGCCACAGGTCACTGTTCAGTAGAGGCCAATTTGGTGCGTATTTCACTCTGCTCGATGCTACGGTCGCTCCAACATCCTGCCTCTGTAGCTGACAAGGGCAGAAATAGAGCTCATGCACTGACCAGATTTCTGAGAAACTCCATTTTTACATACCTGCTCTAGGTTGGCCTGCCCTCGTAGATAAATGTTGATTAAAACATCAACGACAAAACACATGAGCCGAATTTAACAGCAGAAATCTACATCGTGGCACTGCCAAACAAATCTTGCTGATGAGAAGCTTTCTGAGGTCTGTAATGCTTCTCCACAGATTGTCAGGTGACATCTGTCTTCTCAATTTAGTCCCTGCTCAGTTTTATTTGAGTTTTAGATTGCTTGGAGGTCATGGTTAAAGGAGGCCACTCTAGCAATACATTTTAAGACACACTGCCACAGAGAAAGTTGTGACATAGCCCAAGCTCCTCATTGCCAAGCACTGCCAGACAGACTCTCAAAGAACCAACAGTGTCTGCACATCGGTATGAAGTATAGAAAACACTCAAGGAGGCTCTGCGAAAAGCACCTAACCAGCAAGCATCAGAATGGTGTATGAAAAGCATTCACGGCTCCACTCTGAGGAAACCCAGGATCAAACCTGGGACCTTTAAATCTTCAGTGTAACCCTCTCCGAACCTTGTAAACCAATATTGAGAAAAACATCAAAGCAAAGGACAGACACGAGCCTCCAGTCAACCGCAAACGGCTACCCTGCATGACAGCCGATCTGAACCATCTTAGACACACCCCATCCTTTCAGTTCAAGTGAGCGAACCCAATGAGCGAAGTGTTGTACAAAGTTCAAATTGCAGATGATATGGAACTACAAACAGTGAGAAGTGGGCATGAAAACATGCAGGCATATAACTGGCGGAAAAAAGGCAGAACAGACTGATACTTCTCAGTAAGATGCTCAATGTGTGCTTGTTCGGGATTTGAACCAGGGACCTCTCACACCCAAAGCGAGAATCATACCCCTAGACCAACGAGCCACCATGTACCCAGATGCTACTCAAAAAAAGGAGCTGCAAAGCGGGCTCGTCTGGTATTTGAACTCGGGCCCACTTGCTCCCGTACAGCAATAAAAGAAAATAACACACCCCAACACCAACAAGCCCTCAGATGCTCCTACAACTAGCAAATGCAAGATGAAGGCTCACAGGGCCGTGAAGCGATCCAAGAATGGTGTCTGAAAAGCATTCACGGCTCCACTCCGAGTAAACCCGGGATAGAACCTGGGACCTTTGAATCTTCAGTGCTCTCCGAACCTTGTAAACCAATATTAAGAAAAACATCAAAGCAAAGGACACGAGCCTCCAGTCAACCGCAAACAGCTACCCTGCATGGCAGCTGATCTGAACCATCTTAGACACACCCCCTCCTTTCAGTGCAAGTGCACGAACCCAATGAGCGAAATGTTGTACAAAGTTTAAATTGCAGATGATATGGAACTACGAACTGAGAAGTGGGTATGAAAACATGCCGGCGTATTATTGGCCAAAAGAAGGCAGAACTGACTGATACTTCTCAGTAAGATGCTCAATGTGGGCTCGTCCGGAATGTTAACCCGGGACCTCTCGCACCCTAAGCTAGAATCAAATCCCTAGACCAACGAGCCAGGTGCCCAGTGCCCAGATACTACTCAAAAAAAGGAGCTGCAAAGCGGGCTCGTCTGGTATTTGAACTCGGGCCCACTTGCTCCCGTACAGCAATAAAATAAAATAAAAAACACACCCCAACACCAACAAGCCCTCAGATGCTCCTAAAACTAGCAAATGCAAGATGAAGGCTCACAGGGCGTGAAGCGATCCAAGAATGGTGTCCGAAAAGCATTCACGGCTCCACTCTGAGTAAACCCTGGATAGAACCTGGGACCTTTAAATCTTACAGTACTCTGCATATCCATTGAGATGAACTGAGAAATAATGAACAGGAGAATGTAGACAGAAAACTTACTCTACCGGCACTTTTACTGAACACCGTCACAACAACAACACTTCCTTCAACACAGCCTTTCACGTGACGTCACTAACCAATCAGAAGCAAGGACTTAGACTGAGATAAACAGTGAATGAGTGAATCAGATAGGCAGATTCAGCAGAATATCCTTACTACATTAAATATGTAAACACATAAAGGTGTAAATAATTAACTGACTAAACATTGTAAATATACTTGTAGTCTATTAACTCAAATATAAATCATATTCAATTCTAAGCATTACAACTTTCCAACATGAAATATGAACTCCACTTTTAAACCTTACAATATATTTGTGCTAAACTGTAACACATGTAACTCGACAGTTCTAAAGTCTTATCTGAAGGGTGAACTACAGAAGACATAAATCATACAACCTGGTCATTTTTGCAGATTAGAAGCCATTGTAAAAAAAAACAAAAAAAACAAAAAAAAACCCTGATAAAACATCTCTTCATCAAAGTGACTTCGCCATCATATGGACAACATTTAAAGCATAACCAATAATTAATAAAAAATAATAAGAAGTACTTTGCACCCATTTGTAAGGAAGGTTATAAATTAATAATTACTCTAGTCATTGTTGTCACGTCACGTGACAAAAGAACAAACAACCCAAAGACCCGAAAGATGAACTAATCAATTCTCTTTCCGGCTCAATACTGCATTGGTTTAGCGTATGGGTCTGTCACATGATTAAGGAACGAGTCAAAAACCAATAGACTCGAACGATGAACTAATCAATTCTCTTTTCGGCTCAGACTGCATTGGTTTAGCGTATGGGGCTGTCACGTGATTAAGGAACGAGTCAAAAACCCGATAGACCTGAACTATGAACTAATCAATTCTCTTTCCGGCTCAGACTGCATTGACTGACACAGGTGAATTTCTACTAGCAGAACAGAACCTATAGAATATTGTGCATGTGCGACTGAACGAATCATCCCCCGAGATGACTCGTTCTTCCCGAGTCACATTAAAGATTCGTTCAAAATGAATGAATCGTTCAAGAACGACACATCACTAGTGACCGGTGGTACCACATACAATGTTTACATGAGCCTGGGTCCCACTTTATATTAGGTGGCCTTAACTACTTTGTACTAAACAAATTTAACAGTTGTTACTTTTGTCCCACTACAGTCACAAAAAGTATTTATTTTGTTCCAGTGCAAGCTATATTGTGAATTTCTGTGTCTTGCATCATTTCTTACAAATGTTAATGTCATATTATACCAAAAGAATATGTCTTAGTGAGGGTCAGAAAGACAGACAGAGGTCTGGTTTTATCCAGATGTTTTTGAGAGGGTGTTTCTGGACATAGAGGAACATCTCTCTCTGGGCAGCTGCAACATCACATTTATATTTAGGTTTAAGCCATATCTTTGCCTTTACACCTCCACCTGTGAATTTGCAGTGTTTCCAGATGTTTTAATGCACATTTTTAATTCATGCATAAAAACAACTGGATGGAAACATAAATAGGCCTACTGTTACATTATGTTTAGAGTTTTTTATTATGCTAATGTGATTAAATTTTTATATTGTGCATTCTGTAGAATTTTTTTATTATTATATAAAAATACATTGAAATTTACAATAAAAAAAATACAGTCAGGTTTTAAGACATCTGATGAAACTTAAACTTAAATTTAAAATGAAAATAGGAAAATGTAATTTAATAATTTTTCTGCAAAGATAAAGGACAAAATATGTTTGCAGTTATTTATTAACAAGGTCACAATCAGGTATACTTAAGAAAAATAAGACTAACAGAAAACAATCTTAGCTTATATTGTTGTGTTACTTTTGACCCACCTGTGTTTTACTTTCGTCCCAACCGATGGGGTCGAAAGTAACATTGTTCAACTTATGTTCAAAGTGAAATTATACTGAAGTCTTTCTACATTTCTACAAAATACCACCTGGTATTGTTAGACCACACTTCTGAGTTACTGGCCAAAGCAGAAATATATCTCTGTATACAACATTATCTTTTAAAATGAAGTTTTTCTGAAAAATGGTACTTTCGCCCCTGCTCTCCCCTACATTGTACTAAATTATTAATTAAAATGTAAGTACTTAGTAGTTAAGGCCACTTAATATAAAGTGGGTCCTGAGCCTGACCCCATGAAGCCCTAAAATTTTAATCTATACCTCCCCTGCCTTTATATATTAGTGTTTAAGTTTTTGTTAAGTTAATGGTATTGTTAATGTAATGCCACACTGGCGACAGACTTCAGTGGCTGCAGTCATTCAGCCTCCTTGTTAGTGCGTCCACCTCCCATGCCGGAGAACAAGGTTCAATGCCCACTTGGAGCAAGTGTGAGGTGTGGTAGTGATGACCCGGGAGAGGTGGGGTTGCATTAACTCAATGTATTTCAAACAATGTGAGGTAATAAAGCATTTCACTGAAAATTAAAGCATCGTTTTTATGTATGTAGAGTATGTATGTGTATAGATAGAATGTTTGTACATTTATTTTACATTTGTGGTAAAACCACAAAAAAAAATACATGGAAGGGCTGTTATGTGAAATGGTCTGATTGTTGTGTTAATTTTTAAATGCATAACAATGGGGTTGCATATTCTGATGCCCCCATCCCCTTTGAATAGATTAGTAACCTGTTTTTGTGACATCAGCTTCATGAATATTGTTAAACACTTATGTTGCATACAAAATGCAAAAATAGCATAGAATAGGAAACAACTGGATAGTGTTTATTCTCATGAAATTTTTAATTGGTTTAATAAGCCTATTAAATAACCAGCAATTCTAAACAAATATTCCACATAGTCACTTTGATTTTTATTTAAGAGGCAATTAAGAATTTTAGAAACTTATTCAAGAGTATTTACAGTAGTCTACATAACACTTAACAAATCATAAGCAGAGTAATTTTTGTTTTTTTAAATGAAGGAGATTTTTATTGACTTAGAAGTATTAGAAAAATGATAAATAAAAATTATTTAATGTAACAACTATATGTTCATATGCGACCAAGATTATGTCCTGGATAGGCTATACAATAGAGGTGGTTGCACATTACCAGAGTGAAATGACATGACCAGACTGTGATGCTCAGCCTAGAATAATGGTGTGAGACTGAATCATATAGTGTGTGTTATTGGTAGCAGCTGTGTGTCATTGGTTTCAGCAGTGAGCTTGTGATTAGTGGAATGGAGCATGGGAAATGTAATCCAGAGTGATGTAACAGTATGTGTGGTGTGAGAGTGGTGTGAATTATTTGATTTGGTCAGGCTACGTTTTTATTTTCAGGCATACATGTTTTGGTTTGTGCAGTAAGCTGTAAACTGTATTATGAGTGGGTAAAATCTGCAGGCATTATTGTGGCTTTTCTGCTGTATGCGTACCTTAACTTTAGCATAGTTCAGTCTGCAGTGTCTACTGGGTGTTTATCCCACTAAGTAATGAAAGTATTTTTTGCATTGCAGGTACATTCATTCATTTTCATCATGAAGACACTCAGTTTACTTCTTACCTGGATGCTTTTAACATTCTGGACAAGTTCCAATCTGGTTTTAGTGCACTTAAAACAGTCAGCCTTGCTTAAAGTAATGAATGATCTTTTGCCGTCCATTGATTCAGGGACATCTGCCATTCTGATACTGTTAGATTTGAGTGCAGCCTTCAACACTATTGACCATGACATCCTCTTGAATCAAATACAATATGCAGTAAGGGTTCAAGGCATGGCATTTCAGTTGTTCACCTCTTATTTAAAGGGTAGGACGTTTTCAGTAAATATTGGGTTGTTCACCACACCTTCTGCACCCATCCCTTATGGTGTTCTTCAGGGTTCTATTCCTGGCCCTTCATTGTTCTTGCTCTACATGCTTCCCTTAGGCTCCATTCTCCAGAAATATAGTATTGACTATCATTGCTACACCGATGACCTACAACTTTACCTTCCTATCAAACTCAAAAAAGACTCCTCTTTACAACCTATTTTCTCATGTTTTGATGAAGTGAGAACTTGGATGGCTAACAATTTCTTGCAACTAAACAATGACAAAACTGAAGTGCTTCTGCTAGGCCCCGCTGCACTCATTACTACTGTTACAAATAGGTTAGCTTCCCTTAGTGATAACCTACAACACCATGTAAAAAAAATTGATTAGTCCATTTCGATCCATTACTACAATCTGACAATCATGTAAACATGCTTGTAAAGAGTAGCTTCTTCCACCTCAGATATGTTGCCAAAGTAAAACATTTTCTCTCTCGAAAATAACTTGAAATTGTCATCCACACACTAATCTCTTCAAGGATGGACTACTGTAACTCTCTTTATGTTGGCCTTCCTCAAAGCACTCTTATCTCTGCTTCACATGGTTCAAAATACGGCAGCCAGATTATTAACAGGAACAAAAAAGAGGGAGCTTATTACTTCTGTTCTTGCTTCATTGCACTGGCTCCCTATCAAATTCAGAGTTGATTTTAAGGTACTTCTTTTTGTATATGGGGCACTGCATAAATCAGCCCTGGATTATATCTGTGACCGACCTTATCCAGCCATATACAACCTCTAGGTCATTAATATCTTTTAACCAGCTTCTTTTATCTGTCCCTTGTTCTCGTTGTAAATCCAAAGGTGACAGTCTTAGCTGTTGCTGCCCCTAAACTCTGGAACAGTTTACCATTTGCTTTCAGGGCCTCTCCATCAATCTGTGTTTTTAAATCAAACTTAAAGACTATTTTTTTTACACCCTTGCTTTTGAGCGATGCTATGTACGGATCTTTTGGTGTGTTTTTTATATACATATTTAGATTTTATTTTATACTTTCCCCTTTAATTTTTGATCTTTGCTGCTTTTTTAGGTAACCTTTTATTGTAAAGCACTTTGAATCAACTATGGTTGTTAATGTGCTCTATTAATAAACTGACTTGACTTGACACTGTGACAAGTGACAAGTGACAAAAACAGCATGACCTTTTTTACTGAATCCTGTATTTTCATTGGAAGAGGATTATTTAGGTGTATTCGCTAAAACCGCATACATATTTATTTGAGGGGTACAGTTTTAAATTGTTTTTTTTCTTCTGTGACATCAGAAATGCAGAGCACAATAATAAGGCTGCTGTATCCACCCACATGGAAAGAACCTATATGTGGATATATGCGCATATATGAAACCTATATGCAGTGTATATGCACATATACGCTGCATATATATGATAATATACAGTATATGCGGCTTATATGCTCATATATGCTGCATATATGCCATATATATACTGCATATATGCGTATATATACTGCTTATATGCTGCATATATGCATATATATGCCACATATAGGCAAAATTGAGGTGCATATATGTTCATATACAGGAAATATAGGTCTCCTGTATTGCTTCTTCACATCCACATATAAGCCCTATACATACAAGATATGTCTTCTATATAGCTAATGGCAGGATCTGGTCATTTTGTAGCTCATAT
>NC_068386.1:31730911-31776151 GCF_023724105.1 Carassius gibelio
ACTTTAGTATGCAGCGCATCCCACGCAGTTTGTATTATGTAGATAAATAGTACCACACTTGGTAAACTAGTAAATCAAAATCCATTGGCTGGTTACATAAAGTGCTTGGACTTGTCTTAGAAGTTAGTAAACTTGACAGTGGTTGAAATGAATACTGCAGTCCAAATTCAAAATATCGGAGACATTTGTTTCTCCCACCTCTGCTCAGACTTGATGCTCACATGGGTTGCCAGATTGAGGGCATGCAACAGGCAATGGAAGGCGACGAACCTTACATGTATCCGTGCATGCATCCGTGTATGCCTGTGGTCATAGAGCTTTTCCGATGGATGAAAAGGCTTTTTAGGTCAGCCAGAATCTGCGGTCTCTGACCCGGTTCATTTGCTGCTTTCAGTGGCTGCAGTACGCTAACTTTTACATTTACATCAATTGTAGATTTGTCTGACCTGAATCTGAAAAATAAGACATTTCCACTTGGTTTACTGTTAGTTGGTTAGACTTTGTCTTACAGTCCTTAAGAGATCATTCAGTAACTAACTAACTAACTAAATAAATACATACATACATACATACATACTGAACATAAATATATGGAAATCAGTGGGGACCAGCAACTGGCAACTTGGTTACCAACATTATTATTTTAGTTTTTTTTTTTTAGACATTTTACCTCACACCATTGCCGTAATGAGATTATTACAAATTGAGAGTGAAGTGATTGCATGGCATGAGCAATAATATCCCATGTCATTCTGAGAACTGTATTTTGATACAAATTGCAGAGCTGCTACTGCTGTTCAATGCCCAATTATTATCCCAGTCATTTGTACAATCCTAAACAACTGGTTTTTACCTGTCTAGACACAAGTTTTAATAGCAAACCAGCAATTTTTTGATTAATGAACCAAATAAGATCTCACCATGCAGGTATTCGAGTGGAATCAAACTCAGCGCCCTGTTTTCTAACAAGCTATGTCTTCCTCCAAAAGTCATCTCAGTACAGTCATACAAGCAAACACCGCCACAGCAACCGTGCACTTCAAGGCTAAAAACATGTTGTGAAGCGGAGGGAAATCTGTAACTCTGCTTTTAAATATTATTGTCTGTCAGACTGTCCTTGTTTAACACTGTGGTTGAGTGTACCTGGTTAGAGAGAAAAAGGGCAGCTGTGATGCAGGCAGTGCGACAGGCCTGTCATTTAGCACTGTGGGGAAGGCCTGTCGCTTTCACATCGACATGACGGCTTCGTTAGCGTCTGTTAGCCCTGATAAGGCCTCGCTACTCCTTGTTAAAGACAATAGACGGTACAGGGTACATGCTTATTTTATTTTTTTTTTCCTTGAGGTTTCAACCGCTCAACCATGACAGAGTAGGAAAGCTTATATTCCTAGAGACACCAAAAGAAAGTTGCAATCATGTTTTTCCTCAAAATCAACATCAGGTAGTTTAGAAACTTTCTGGCTGGATATATTGCAATAAACTGTCAACATTACTTCTGCACCACCAAAATGTCTCATTTTAGAGAATCGCAGTAGTTTAACCAAAGGATGAACTTCAGTGTTAAAACAAAAGTCCAGTTAAGTTACAACATAAATAAATAAATAAACATAATTAAATTTGTCTTTATTTTTTTCACACAAAGAGTCAAAAAGGACTTTAAAACAATGTTTCCTAATATGGAATAGTTATATTTATATTTTTATAATAAGGAAAATATATTTTCTATGTGTGTACATATCTGTTTTCCCCTGAACTGATGTGAGAGTGTCTATGTATGCCTGATTAAAGACTCTCTTATGACACTGTCCTAGATAATGAATTTCACATTTCAGGAAAAAAAAAAAAATAATAATAATAACAATATTAAAGGATTTGTGACACACAGTCTTAAAACTGCTTTCTTTTAGTGACTTTGAAAGCTGTTCTATAAGACTATGAGGGAATGCTGCACTTATGTTTTATGCATTTGCTGAATGGGAAACTGCAGTCTTTATCCAATGCGTGGA
Organism: Carassius gibelio; assembly: GCF_023724105.1. NCBI lineage: Eukaryota > Metazoa > Chordata > Actinopteri > Cypriniformes > Cyprinidae > Carassius > Carassius gibelio. The sequence continues at coordinate 31,732,918 of NC_068386.1, forward strand.
GACTTGTGGATTTGCAGGCAAGACAGGGCAGCTGGCGTCGAGCGTAAACAGTATTTCAGCAGAGGTTATGTGAAGGTGGCTCTCGTTCGCATTATCGCCTGACAAATGGAAAGGGAGAATGCAGACAGGCTAATTGAGCAAGCAACATGGGGCCATAATGGTGAATGCAGCTCCATGCGTGAGTACAGTGGGAGACTGTCTGGCTTTGACCCTGTCTAATGTATGTACAGTCAAAGCAGTCAGAGAAGAGCACTGAGGAAATGTCATGCTGTGATTACAAGATATCTATTAAACATGTCAAGAAATCAAACACATGAGGCTTCACTGCTTTTTTTTTCAATAGGTTTGTGTCTGTTTGTCCCTTCCAGAAATATAATAAAACAAAATAATAATAAATAAATCCATGTTAACCATGGTTTCCACCAAATGACTGCAGTTACTATAGATATTGTGGTAGCACTTTATTTTACAGTCCTGTTCCTCATGTACATACTATGTAATAACTAGGTACTAACCCTGAACCTACCCCTAAACCTAACCCTACCCCATGTAGTTACCCTATATTACCAGAACTTTCTTAGATAAATACACTGTAAGTACACTATAAGTACATGTTTGTACACGTACTGTAAAATAAAGTGCAACTAATATTGTGGCTACTGGAGAGAAAGAAAAAAAAAAGAAAGAAAATAAAGTGTGACTAGAGCATTGCCATTCAAAACTCAATGCCACAATACTAAGTTCCTAACATTTCCATGTAGTTTCTAGGATGTTCTGAATGGTCACCTGCATGTTGCTATTTGGCTCATAGGGTATTTTGTGTGATTGACTGGGATTTGGGCTACCGAGGTATTCTGACTGGTTGCTTGGGCATTGCTATGCAGTAGCTAGGATGTTCTGGATTTTTTTTTTTTTTTTTGATTTTTTTTTTTTTTTTTAATACAGTGGAGGCTAACACCAATAACACAGTTTCACTACACTAACAAATAAATAAATAAAGTAACTGGTAATTTGGTGGAAACATTTCCCATAACAGATGAATTCTGCTGTATATGTAGGGTCTTTCAGCAGAGAACACAGCACTTCCAGATTTCCCCTATAGCATTGCTAATACAGGCATGCTTGTGCACACAGCCTTCACTCTTGTTTGTCCATGTGGAGGGCAAGCGAATGTGTCCTGTTTGGTTGTTTGTCCTACTCATCAATTCAGACAGCCCTCTGTGATGACCGCCTCTGTTTGTGTGCGTCAGGAGGTTTAGCCCCAAGGAGAGCGTGGCCCTTCACAGCCCAGCGGTCTGGTAAAACTTGCCCCATTAGTGAGTTACCTGTTGGCAGAGCGGAGAGCAGGGGCTGCTGGGAGTTTTCCGCAACACTGGCCTCATCCTCCAGCAGTCACCCTTGATTCTAGTTAACGGCGAGCTGAATGAGGACGTGCAGATTACCTCACTGACATTTTCAGGTGGGAGGGAGGTTAAAAATAGGATCTGGGATTTAAAACGCAGAGGGGGGTCTGGGTGAACTAGTGGGGACCACTTAGACCCGGAAATGTTTGTGTAACTGATGTGAATGTGTTGTTATTTTTATTTATTTATTTCTCCCCCTAATGTTTGCAATTACTAACAGTGCTAGGTAAAATACTCAAGAGACAAAAAGCTTTTTACGCTCAGCATGGCAGCAAATGTCTTGTTGAACACAAATGCATGAATGTCATTATATATATATATATATATATATATATATATATATATATATATATATATATGTGTGTGTGTGTGTGTGTGTGTGTGTGTGTGTGTGTGTGTGAGTTGAGAAAGGGATAATGATTTTAGTAGATTAAAAACAAAGAAACACTCTGTGGACTTTTATTATTACAAGGTGGTTCTGTACACACATTGCCAACACACATTTATGTTCAAACAACATGTAGAAGTGCATTATGCAGCCCCTTTAAGATTATAAGGTAAGATGTGGTAAGATTTGAGTCTTTGTTCTTTTGAAATGAAAGAATAAGAGAGCCGTAGTGTTGATTTTTATTAATAATCACATCAGGGATGCATAGTTCGAACCCAGTGTTGTCACATGTCTTGAGTTTTCGACACACTAGTGCTTTGAAACACTGGAGCATTGCTTGAAATGAAGCGTTTTGTTTGCCTGTCCCATACCCTCTACCCATTGAGCAACGTAATATTAATATCCATCATGTCATGCCTATACGTGTGCAGTTTTTCATGAAGTGTATTATTGTTAGTAAAAGTATCACTATTAAAAACAATGACATTTGAATGTCTGTTGTCTGAATGCGAGTCATTTCGCCTCGACCTAGACACTGAGTCATTCTGATCTCCAGGTACAGACTGGTCACTGGACCACGTCCCCCTGATCTTTCCTGGCACCTGTCTCCTCTAATGTCACTGCGCGGGAGGGGAGGCTTGTCTGCATTTGAAGCATGACCCCAAAGTGAGTAAGAGCTGACATTTTATCCTCACACGCTGCCTCTGAAGGCTCACCACCGGCCCGTAATGGGAACTAATTATGCACGTGACTCATGTACAGGCCTACGCTTCACCATTTCGGCAATCTGAGAGACAGGTTCTCCGCTGGTTATTTCAACATGACTTGATTAATTCTTTGAAAGAACATTAAAAAAAATTATCGCCGGGAGCTAAACCGGGTTGCGCTGACGTTGCTAAACTGTTGCCTACCTGGGAAAGCAGTGTTAAATAACATCATGTGCGTGTAGAGCATGCGAAACGGCTGGCTGTCACACAACAGACAGCATGATGGACACCAGAAAAGAGAAATCTCACGGATTTGACGCAATAGTGGAAAAAAATAACACGTACAGTGTGAAGGAGCCAAATTCTCCAGCACATTGTGTGGGCGTTTGTATTTTCAATGAAAGATACCCTGTTATATGCCTCGACGAACATTGAAAAAGAGTGCAGTGCACTGAAAATAAAAATGGCTTTTGATTTTACTCATTTTTAAGGGAATTGGTTCAAATTACTTTATCAAACTTTTAAACCTTTTTAGTTGAATTTTGTCAACGTTTTCAAGGAATAAAACAAGGTGAGTATAGGCATACATATCCATGTGTAGGCTGTACAACCTAAACATAAGCTCTAGTCTTCAGCAGAATGTAAAAAAAAAAGAAAAAAAAAAAACTGAACATGTCTGAACTGATTCTAACAGGTTTTTCACTTTACTCCGAAACACATTCAATAACACTTGATTTAAACAATCATTGCCTAGATCCAGCCCAGTTAAAAGCATGCTGGGAACCAACAATCCATCGCTTCACTTCAGTCAATGCAATGAAAACAACCAATGGACTAAGTAAGTGGATTGAACACAATAAAATTAAGATATGACAAAATGTATGCAGTTGCAATTGTGTTGCTTTAGCTCATTTTAATTAAGCACATTGAACAAGCTGCAGATTTTACCCCCACCTCTGCTTTTCATATGTGCACATAAACAAAAATCCCAATATGATTCATAACTGAAGAAAATTCCACAGCAATAACCATTCAAGATTCAAATAAGCCACATGGACATTGTTAAACTGTAAGTTTAATATAATTGTGCCTATTCAGAGAGAGAGAGAGAGAGAGAGAGAGAGAGAGAGAGAGAGAGAGATAAAACAGATAGATCAAAGGATTAGAGTAATAAATCCGTTGGGAATAGAATATTGGATCTTTTCTATTTAGGTTGACTGGACACAAAATGCTTGTTCCTGTCTGGGACACTCTGATAAAAGGTTTATTAGATGGAAAAGAGAGAGAGAGAGTTCTCCCACATGCACAATCATATTTGCTGCTGTTTGACATTGAATATAGCCAGGGGCATAACAAACGTATGGCTGTTGTATTGTGGGACAGAGTGAAGGCGATCATGCCATCTTCACAGATTGTCAGGTGATTGCCAACAGCCAGAGCGCATGGTTTGTCATGACAAGCATGATGTGCTGCCATGTTATGTGTCTATGAGATTGACTGCATTTATTTATTTGTTTATTTATTTTTATTTCTTCCCTCTCTCTCTCTCTCTCTCTCTCTCTCTCTCTCTCTCTCTCTCACTCCTTTCTCTACAACTAAATGTTTCACCAGATTTAACAGGGAGCTGACAGTAGGCAATGGATGCCCAAAGGCAATTAGTGAAAAATGTTCTCCTACTGGCTCTCTCCTCTATTTTCACCTCCTCACTCAAATCCGCACTGAATCACTCATTCACTCACTTACTGAATGCTAAAATATCCTGCTAAATTTGTGGTTTAAAAAAATGGCAACTGTAGTTGCTAGGAATTCACCATAAAAATCTGGTAATATTGTTTCATGTTTATACATAATGGTAAATGTGTCCCTGTATTTTACAACAGCCATATTTTGTATAATGTTAACACACCGAGCTACTTCAAAATCTGTTTTTTATCTTAAACTCCACTGATAACACCATAATACTACACAAGCTATTTTTATTCAAAATATATTATTACACAAATATAATGTAAGTAAATAAAAAATGCAGTTTTAATGTTTAATGATGATTTCATTTATTAAGGAAAAAAGCAGTCCAAACCTACCTGGCCTTACGTGAAAAATCAATTTCCCCTCCTGTTGAATCATGAAAGAACTGATTAATCACATTATTTTAGAAAGCTTAGATTACTTTCCCTAGCAACACCCAGACCTGATTACTGTCAGACCTGTTGAATCAAGAAATCACTTAAATAGAACCTGTCTGACAAAGTGAAGCATACTTCAAGAGAAACACATCATGCTGCGATCTAAAGAAATTCAAGAACAGATGAGATGTATCAGTCTGGGAAGGGTTATGAAGCCATTTTCTGAGGCTTTGGGACTCCGGTGAACCACAGTAAGAGCCATTATCCACAAATTAAGAAAACTTGGAACAGTGATGAACCTTCCCAGGAGTGGCCGGCCCTCCAAAATGACTTCAAGAGCACAACGATGACTCATCCAGGAGGTCATAAAAGAACCCAGAACAACATCTGAAGAACTGCAGGCCTCACTCACCTCAATTAAGGTCAGTGTTCATGATACAACAATAAAAACGAGACCGGAAAAAAGCAGCATCCATGGGAGAGTTCCAAGACAAAAGCTTGCTTACTAAAAAGAACACAAGGCTCATCTCACATTTGGCAAAAAAAAAAAAATATCTTGATTACTCCCAGGACTTTTGGGCAAATATTCTATGGACTGATGAGAGAAAAGTTTAACTTTTAGCAAAGTGCGTGTCCTATTACATCTGACGTAAAACCAACACAGCATTTCATAAAAAGAACATCATACCAGCAGTCAAACATGGTGGCAGTGTGATGGTCTGCGGCTGATCGGGACAACTTGATGGAACCATGAATTCTGTAAATCCTGAAGAAGAATGTCCGACCGTCAGTTAGTGATCTTAATATCAAGTGCACTTGGGTTATGCAGCAGGACATGATCTCAAACACACCAGCAAGTCCACCTCTGAATGGCTCAAGAAAAAACTAAATTACGGTTTTGGAGTGGCCAAGTCAAAGTCCAGTTTTAAATCCGATTGAGATGCTGTGACATGACCTTAAACAGTCCTTTCATGATCCAAAACCCTCCAGTGTGGCTGAATTAAAACAATTCTGCAAAGAACAGTGGGAGAAAAGTCCTCCACAGAGATGTGAAAAGACTCATTGCCAGTTATCACAAACTTGATTGCAGTTGTTACAGTCAAGGATGGCACAACCAGTTATTAGATTTAGGGGGCAATTACTTTTTCACATAGTGCAAGACCGGTTTGAACTCAAAACTTTTTTTTTTTTTTCCTTAAATATTTTTTCTGTAATATTAATTTGTTTGATCTGAAACTTTTAAGTGTGATAAATGTGCAAAAACGGTATCTTGGTTGCAAAATGTAGCGAGGTTTCTATTTAGACTAAACCTATCCCTACTGTAAATAGACTAAATATCCTAAATTAAATATAGACAACATTACCTATATCCTGTCTTTGCAATCCCAGACTGCATTGCACAATGTAAACACAAATAAATTGGCAAGACTCAAAATGACTCCAAAATGTCAAAGCAATTCAAAGTTTAAGCAAGCAGAACTGGCAAATATTTCTTTATGCACACACACACACACGTTGGCAAATATTGATCACAACAAAAGTATCAATGAAAAGTCATTAAGCAACTAGATCATTTTACCTTTTTTATGCTAACCACATTTTTATAAGTCTCAAGTCTTTCCTTGGCAACATGCGTAATCTCAGTCTCAAATCTGTTGCATGGAGATTCTGACTCACTCATTCACTCACCGATTCAATCACTGACTCATTGTAAGACATTGTAGATGCTCCTGACATAAAGGCTCTTCCAAAAGTTAGACAGCATAATTGGGATGCTTTCTAATATATATTTTAGGCAACATTATATGCATTGCAATGTATTAAACTCCATAATGCATTTCGGTACGCCAACAGAGCAAACAAAATGAGAAACATGTTGAGAGATTGACTTACTCATTCTCTCACTCAGTGATTCACTAATTTACTTACCATCTCAAGGATTCTGTGCTCTCTAATTCACAAGCCATTTACTCACCTGCTTTCTAAAAAAAAAAAAAAAGAAAAAAAATATATATTAAATGCATATTATAACCTATGGTATATTTAACTTTCATATCATGCTATATTTATTCACTGACAGGAAAACCTGACATAAATCACTTCTTCATTAAGAGGAATTAGTGCTTGGTCCACTGACCACCCTTGAGCATCATCAAGGTGTCATGGCATATCAGAACAGCTGACATCACACTCATGGCGATATGTGCTTGCCAGATTAACCTATGCGTTGATGACATAGAACCGACATGGCTATACTTGGTTAATGGCTTAATTTAGCTCTGAATTTGATGTTAAGAACTTGTAAATATCACATCTAATTGCACAGGATCTAAGCAAAGGTATGATGACTGTACTGTTGATGTTCATGAGGCATTATGATTATATGATGACTTGTAAGCTTATATGTCTGCAGTGAATTCTGAGAAATAGATTTATCTTTAGATGATAAATTAATTCCAAAAATGGTGTATTTAATAAGAAGTGAATGATGAATAGGGCAAGCTTTTCTTTTGTACAATTAGGTACTGTACAACATTAAAAATAAAAGCAAAATAGTTTGTAGGTTGGATCAATGTCATGTATACCTGACTCCAACCAATATTTAAAGAGAAAACACATATATCACGTACTGTATGAATCACTTCTCAGGCTTCCCAGGCGTTCGCTGTGCGTTTCCCTGAAAATAATTGCACACCTTAGAACGTTCGTCAGCAAATCAGATTCAAGCAGTCAACGTTCCCGTAGTATAAATGTTTTTAATGAATACCTGCCAGCCAGTCAGAATCAAGTAGGCTATTCAGACAGACCATGGGATATATATATATATATATATATATATATATATATGTGTGTGTGTGTGTGTGTGTGTGTGTGTGTGTGTGTGTGTCCTTTACCAAAGTTACATAATACCTCTAAAGAAATGCGTGACATCACTATAATTGTATCACTATAAACAGGGCTGAATAGAACCGCGCGCGTATCTTCTAACGGAGCTGTCAGATGCGTTTCTCGAGCCATGTGAGGCACGTGTCTACGCTCTTCCAGATAAGAGCCGAATTATTTCAGATTTTAGTTGGGCAGCACATCAATATATTCGAGGCAACAGCAACAGCACTGTGAGAGCCAGCTGCATTAGATATGATTTCCACGGTGCATATGGCTCACAGAACCCCACGGAGATACGTGGATGTGTTTCACGGTGCGGTTTTCTGCCTCTCATGATCATCTGTGAACGGAGATCTAAGCGATCTCCAATTTCAAAGATAGACTGTCAGCCATCATAACTCACCACAACTTCATGCAACAGCTATACCCACGCGCGCGCACAAACTCACGCACCGTCTCGTAATGACTGATTTAGCCCGATTTGGGTAAAGATGCTTCCATTCAACGTAAGAATCCATCAGTGACCCAGAAACAAATGGTATAAAAATCAAAATAATTAACACTCCTCCAATGTTTTCGTGTTTTTTTTTTTTTTTTTTCATTTTTTCCCTGCAAAAAGCAAAAGGCAACAATTTCCCTGAATCAACAGTGTCACCTAGTGTTTGAAGACAGACTGTTTGGATTTATGTAAGCACATTTAGTTGATGAGCTTCTATTTTAAACATCTGCTTTCTCACTTTTGATGCCAGTTAAAGTGGCATCCTTTTCTGTGATGACAGATATGGCTGCGTATTAATGATTGATGCCTTTGAAGGCAGTAATCAATATGATTAAAAGAGGGAGGCGTCTCTCTGAACGACGCCCGTGAGATTATTAAACATCTGCTATTTTCATGTTGTACTGTTTCGCTCATTACAAAATTAACAGGATGGCTGACGCGAAACTGTTAATTCGATTTTTTTGGCAATCAAAGCACTTGCTAAGATGACAAGTAAATAATAATAATAATAATAATAATAATAATAATAATAATAATAATAATAATAATAATTACATATAATGATGAATGGGGCTATTTGTCACACACGTTATATCTCTTTTAAACAAGAAGTCAAATTACAGTATGTGTCACTTTAAAAATATTTCACAAAGGTTTGTTAAATTAGTATTGACAGATATGTATTTTAAGCTCCAAACAAATCAAACAACAACAACAACAACAACAACAATAATAATAATAATAATACATATTAATAATCATATATATATATATATATATATTTCCTCTTGAATGTCAATAAATGTAAGTTTTTCAACATGCCCCACCATATTGGCCAGCAAATTTTAAATGAATCTTGCTCCCCATACCTTAATATATGTACAGAAATATGTAATTGAATAAATAAAAACTAAATAATTAAATACATACATATACACACACATACAGTAAAAATGCCCCCGATCTCACAATACATGATACATGATTTTTTTTTTTTTTTTTTTTTTTCAAAAATAAGAACATCAGCTTTGTATATCAGTATCAAGTTCACCCTGCCTTCTTTGCGATACTATTTATTACTGAAATTGTTTTCTTTTGACAACAAACATGGCAATATTGTGGTATCATGTCTTGGTTTTTATCTGATTCTGTGTGCAATATAATCTCTAATTTTCTGCAGTAACTCAGCAGACCAAACGATGAGGGAGAAGTTATTAGAGGTCCAGGCCTGGGATATTGTTCCCACAAGCTCTATTTCAGACCTCAAACCTGTATTGTGCTCTCAACCTAAGGAGAAAGTGCACCCCCAGTTTCTCATTCAGTCTATTAGATATGGTCAAGTAACCCTTTTGTTTGAATGAAGGTCCAAAATTATTTTGTGGCTTTATAGGTATACACAATATTAACTTCTTATTATCGAATTAGGGTTAAATATCACATTTTCAGTTTTGTCAGAGTTCAAAATATGCTGTGAAATTACTTCATATAACCTTAGAAGAGTGTATTTTTTGTCAATATTTGTCTTTCAAATGTAGTGAAGTTAAAGTCATAAGTTAAAAATAAATAAATAAAAATACTCAAGTAACGTACACTCAATACTCAACGATACTCAAAAGTGTACTCAAGTACAATACTCAAGTAAATGTAACATAAGGGATTACCGTAAGTGACCTGCATCTTATACAGTATGTATTATTCAGCTCAATCTAATATTCACAATAAAACATCAGTCTGAATGTCCACTGAGGGAAGCGATATCTTTGTTGCACTATCCTTTCATCTGTTAAAGGTTATTTCCAGTGCATTTGTTGGCTGCTTCTTGGTGTTAAAAGTAAAAAATACTTTCAATATAAAAGTCTTTACGGTGGTCTCACTTCTAAAAACAGTCCCTTGTTGCCATCTAATTGCGGAGCAATGTGACTAATCACCATCACGAACCCACACCATTTCCCAACAGTAAATACTATAATTAAATGCTAGTAATATTTATATAAAATATTATTAAATGGATAATACTAATGTTTAATTAACAACAACAAGAGTCATCATACAAGTCACTGGACATTCAATCAAAAGTATAAAGGATGTGCTCTGACATACAGAATTAAAGTCACATAAAATATAACGTGATGAAATTTAGCCTGTTACCCAAACAACATATATCTCATGTTTAACTGCTACAGAGATATCAGAGCCAGTATCTATCTATCTATCTATCTATCTATCTATCTATCTATCTATCTATCTATCTATCTATCTATCTATCTATCTATCTATCTATCTATCTATCTATCTATCTATCTATCTATCTATCTATCGATAGGATAGGACGAATGTATGTATTGAAAACATTTTATGCCCTTTTTAATAACACATGCAGATTTTTACAGGTCTTCTGACATCATTCTAACAACTACCTGCCTTCTATTATAAGTGTGGCTGATTTTATAAAGCTAGCTTTGGCTCCCAGTCCTGTTTAGTATGCAAGATACACCCACGCATCGTGAACACATTGAGATTCACTCCAGTCATACCCACACAGGCTACAGTGCAAGAGAAGTGCAGAGCGAAGACCTTGTTCTGTTGTTAACTCCATCTCCCTCTACCTTTCTCTTCCACTTCTCATTTTATTTCCACGCGTTCTGAAATCTGTAGTGTAATCTCACTCCTCCTAACCCACAGACACTTCACAATCACATTACAGAACCAGAACAGACTGTCTGTAAAGCACAAATGTCTCAAACAGACTAATTTCTTATCTTTTTTCATCTAACAAAGTTTATTCAGATTTCCCTTCGTAACAAATTCGTTTCACTCCATCGTTTTTATATTACACCCTAACAATAAATGAAGGAGTATGAGACTTTGAGTAATCGAGTCAAACTAATTCCAGTTTGCAATTCAGTGTTTGTCAAAAGATGATTTCAGAAAAACGACTTTGCTTCTTTTAGCTGCATGTGACACACTAAAAGTATTACATTGTCAAGTTTATCACCACATTTTAAAGAATATGCTTTTCTAATATGTAAAAATAGAGGGAGTATTTTGAAAGAAATTAGTTTTAAATTCTACACTGTTGTCTGCTGTCTACATAGGCTCCCTTCTTCTGAGGCAGCATCATGACTACATATAGAGCAAGAATATAGGTGTTTAAATGTAAAATATGCTGTTTGTTTACAAAGATATTACATATTTGAAAATTTGTGTTTATATCAGCCTCAATTCAGACGGATCATCTGGAATTTGTTTGTTGTTTGTTCCAGAGCAAATCGTTTTCGCTGAAGTCTATGTAACTTTATATATATAGATATATATATATAGATATATATATAACTTTAAGCTTTTATACTTTTGAATGAATTGCTTAGCAACATGTATAATGAATGTTGTTGTTTATTAAATATTATTGTTCACTAATTATATATTTATATAAATAATAATAGCATTAGTTTTGAGTAAGTAGTAGAAGCGGTCTGTATTAGAGTCTTTATGAGTCAGTAGCAAAGATTTGCATATTGAAAGGAATGAAACTGAATTATTAAGAAGGAATTTATTTATTTATTTAAACAACACCTTGCGATAACCAACAAATGTATTGATCAGCATTAATATATGAAATTACCCTTCACAGATGAAAGGATAGTACAACAAAGTTATCACCTTCCTCTAGAGGACATTCAAACAAATGTTTTGTTGTGAATATGAGATTGAGGTGAAGAATACTGCAAATCGCTTAGTCCAGCTCTCTCTCATAATACTCTTCTCTACATAAGACAGTAAGCTTTTAATACGGTAACAGAATAAGCTTTCAATGAGACAAATCAATGTCCCTTCATTATTAGTTATAACGTGATGTTTTAGAATTGGTAACAAAGGCTTGGGCTCAGTTAGGTATATTTATATTTTTTTTTATATTTAACTCAATGTTTTTCATTTAATTTGTACAACAAATTTTGCCATGGCAGCTTTGATTTGATGATGATATGCTATCTGATTTTTTTATTTTTATTTTTATTTTTTCATTTGAGAAGATCATTGGAACTACTCAGTGTAAACAGGGGTACAGAAATCTGCACAGGTCAGTTGTCACTAACAAAATGACTGTCATCCTCTAATGAATGCTATTCTTGCCATCACTTCATCCTAAACAACATTGTCCTTGTGTGAACTTGCGTCTTGCTATGCCGATCACGTCATGTTTCCACGGCTTTTTCCCCTTTGAACCTTCAATCCCGTCCATCCAATCAGTCGGTGTGATTAAACATACATCTTAACGTCTCTCCCCACCTCTACTGCATCCTTCCGCTCTACTTAATGCTATTCATTTGTGAGTTTGGCAGCCTCACACCACTCTGTTGTGTGCTCCAAACGTGCATGGGTTTCTAAGCTTGGCACAAGCTCTTGGCATCCTTCAGGGTGACACAATAGTTTTTACCAGTCTGCCAGCGCTCGGGCCTATCCACCCGCTACTCTCATTTGCCGATAAGAGTGCTCAAAGATTTGACTAGGCAGACGTTTCTGTTCACTATCAGTGTCTCTTTGGCTGGAGAGATGCAGTGAAGACAAACACAAAGGGGTAGAAATGTGAAAAAAAAAAAATGGTTGGAGACTAGAAGGAAAGGATTGAAGTGGAGATAAAGGACTGGACTGGAGTGGATGGGGAGGATGGGTCATGGTTTCATTAAGACATTAGCTGTGTCCTAAACCAGGTGCAACACAATAAGCTGCCTATAAGTGCTGTGACACTATTTCTGCAGCATAGAGATCATTTACTTTCTAGTAGATAAATATTTATAAAACAAGCTATGTTTATTTGAAAAGCAAAATTGCATTGTATAAGGAATAGTTTGTTTTCTCAGGATAATGTTGTTTCTAAAAACATATGGCTGACTGACTTTCCCCAGAACACTAAAGCTGAAAATAAAGACTGTTCTACACGCAGTTACAATGAATGCTGACTGAGATTTACAAACAAATAAATAAATAGATAAATAAATGAATTACTAACTAACTAACTAACTAACTAAACAAAAGTCAAAAGTTATCTGTAGCTGATTGTAGGAGACATCTTGAAGAGCTACTTGCAGATTAAGAACCTTGTGAAGTAATAGGTAACCAACCAACCAACCAAGCAAGAAATAAATATCACTTATTCTGGTCCAAAAAAGTTAAAAAGCATTTATTCACATTCTGGCCATCTGAATATATATTTAAACTGCCTAAAACTCTGTACTGATGCATTTCGGCTTTCAGCCTTCCTCAGAGTGTGTCTGAAGCTGACTTTATTATTGATGACTGTTGTTATTATTATTATTATTATTATTATTATTATTATTATTATTATTATTATTATTATTATTATTATTATGAGTTTCATTTAATGATAATAAACCAGGTACATAAATAAATTGATTAAAATACGGAAAAAAGAATAATAAATAAATAAATAAATAAATAAATACAATCATTTCAAGGTGATGTCTTCTCAAATTATACAACGGCTAAATTATCAAATAAGTGGGGTTCGGAAACACTGCTCGCAAACAATTACACAAATAACACAGTATATTTTAATATAAATATATAAGTCTGGTAGTCTGCTACCTGCGGTTAACCTCTGCCATCACAAAACTAGTTAATACAAGCCAATCAGATTCGAGGCAGCCATTATGGAAAACAATTGCCTTTTTTTCTGTACATGGATGTGAGTGATGATTCGAATATCTCCAGGAAAACCATGCTGAACTGTTTTCAAAACCATCTTTATTCTCCTATCTCCAGTGGCATTGAATTTTAAGTTACAGATTGTGTTGTCAGATGTAATAGTGTTACACTTTCAAATGCAGACATTAAGCTGGCCACAAAAAAAGAGAGATTCTGTTAACATCCTTTATAGCTTTCTCTGTCCTTTGCTTCCCTCATGCTGTTCTCTTTCAGCCAAAATCCTTCAGGCATTAACATTACTCGATCTTCCTCATGGTGCTAAATGTAACATCTCGGCCGACTGTTGGCAGCGGATAAGCTGAGTAAGCAGAGTGTCCTTAGATGTATCACTCTTGTATAGCTGTAAATCAGAAACGGAGAGTCCTTTAAGCTTGATGGCTCATTCACAGAGCTCCATAATACTCTTTGGGCCGGGATCAGGCCCGCTGCAGTGTCAGATGGGAAGTGGATTCTAGATCCATCACACTTTTCTTGGACACTCTTTTTGTTTTTGGCCTTTTTGCTGCTTTGTATTGGCAGCGATAACTAAGACAGTTTAGAAAGAGGGGATGAGGAACAGAACGGGAGATGATATGAACAGGACTCAGATGCACATTTAGTGTTCTAACCGCTGGAACACACTTCTGATGTTTGAAGCTTCGTTGGGTTGTCACAGAGATATAGACATACAGTAGGCCTATAGCCTAGAAAAATACTGCATATAAAACAATAAAGCCTATAAAAGATCTGGATCTCTCTGGTTCATTCTCAGGGAACAAAATTGCTGTTTATGCTGGAAAATGTGTATTTTAACCCATTCTTCTGACAAAGCTAAAATCTAAAATAAAAAGCAAAAAAAATAAATAAAATAAAAAATAATAATAATAATAATAATAGTTATATATTAATATAACTATTAATAATAATAATTAACTAATAATAATAATAGTTATATATATATATATATATATATATATATATATATATATATATATATATATATATATATATATATATATATATATATATATATATAGAAACATCATTATTTAGATATTTAAAAAAAATCTTAAATTAAATTATTTGATTAAATAAATAATTGAATTTAAAAAAAGTAATTCAGATTAGTTGTAAAATGTATTTTTATCTATCTCTTAATCCATCCATCTAATACAGCAGCTACCGAAAAAAAAAAAAAATAAAAAAAAAAAAAAAAAAAATGGCTATAGGGTCTCTTCGAGATTAAAAATGCATTTTCCAATTACTCTTTCATTCGTTCATGGAAGCCCGAGTCAGCGAGGCGTGAGGATACTCCAGGTAGCATCAGAAGCGCATCAACAGCGATTCTTGCTAAATTAGTTTCAGTGTAATCCCACCACACACAGAACAGATGCACAATCACTGAACTGCTGAGACAAGCTGTGTTCATATCTGTGCGGGAGACACAAGGAAAGTTCCTTTCAAGATGGGTATTCAACCAGTAGCACACTTCTTATGATGTCTCAGAAAATGCATGCGTTGCAGGGAATTACTCATTATTCTGCTAATTAAGACTTGTCGTTTGTTTAAAGACAAAAAGACACATGAAAGGGTAAATGTAGTGAAGAAAATATGAGAACAATTACATTTATGGTTATACTTCACAGGTTTGCATGCAGAAACACTGCACAGTCTAATTAGTGGACCACATTGTTAAACAATAAGGATCTTGATTGAATAAACACTTAACTTATTGAGCTTAAACATTTTTTCATTAATTACATGTGTTTTTGTTATGATAAGGTGAATGTTGTGTCAAAAAAAAAAAAAAAGATTATACTGTATATCTTAAGTTTACACATAAAGCAGCACAACATTATTATTAATAATAATCCATGTTTCTTCAGCAGCAGATCAGCATATTAGAATGATGTCTGAAGGATCATGTGACACTTAAGACTGCGTAATGATGTTGAAAATACAGCTTTAATACATAAATTACATTTTAAAATACATGCAATTAAAACAATACATAAAAATGTGTTATTTAATTTGTATTACTTTTTATATTACAGTATTTGTGATCAAATAAATTAAGACTATTATTATTATTATTATTATTATTATTATTATCATTATTATTTAAAAGTTTGACATTTGACATTTCACATAAGGCTTTCATAAAACTAATGAAAATAATGCTACAAACAAATTAATTAATAAAATAAAATAAAATAAAATGGCCTAGACATTATTGATGTTATTTATGAAATGCGTCTCTCAAACAAGGTCAACATTGCAAAAATGTATGCATCAGAGAATGTTTATATACCTGAAGCATTTCATTTGGTGAAATTTCATTATCAGCTCCTTCCAAAGTCATGATGCATAATGCATGAAATGGATATTGATCAAATAAACAGGTGTATCAGGTGCCATGTGCAGAAAACGCTTAAGCTGGGAAACAGCAGCGAGCCTCAATGACCCCCCTGGGTGTGTGTGAAATCGCTGCAGAATTGCTTTGAGATGTTATGCATGAGCTGTAGCTGTTATCCAATAAACACTACGAGCTTATCGCATGCGAGAGCGACCGATGCGAACGCTCGTGTTGAAAGCGTCACAGGACTGATCCCCAAGATTTGATTAGATGTTTAGGGAGTCCATTTGGTGCCGCAGTTACGGCTAAATGTGAAATTAATGATCAGAGTGGAGGTTAGCTAATGTCTGTGATAGGAATAAAACAGATTTAAGCTGCCCTGAAACCAAGGTGCAAATGATAGGAGCTGAAGACGCAGCTATATCCTCCTTTCCGTACGTGTCCCAAAACTGATTATAAATTATTCATGAAGAAAAAAAGCTGGGGAAGGTATTCGAATGATAAACAAGCAAGGTTTGAGCTCAAAATTGGGGGCCAAAGGAGAAAATGTATTAATATCTGATTGAACTATACGCTATAGGCACAGAAACATGCAGCTATTAACATGACATGGGCTGAATTGGAAAATTGACGATTTTATAAAAGCCTAAGTGTAATTTTCCAGCATAATACAAGAGAGAGAGTGAGAGAAAACACTGAACTGAATATTTTATTAGGCTTGTCTAAGTGTTTGATTTCTAAATATCCCTTCCATTTTGATTCTCACAGTCTCATTAGCCAATAATTCACCACACAAAACACAACATGATGCCACAAACTAGATTTATGTTCACCGAACCTGTATTTTAATGCAACTTGGGCTTGTTTTTTTTGTTTTGTTTTGTTTTTTGAGGTTGAAGGAATGATGCAGCCTCTCCATGATGGTATCTGTCTAATTTGAGTAGTTTCTAAAAGATTAAACATGAGAACAGTGTTGTCAAAATGATCCTGATTCGCATGAATCAGTGAAAATGACCAAAAAGACATATTATGCACGACAGGCCAGCATTTGGCTATGTCATTTTGTAAAGAAACACAATGCACCTGCACACATTCTGAACTTGTAAAATGCATGCACGACTTCACAGTTTTGACAAATTTGCACTTTTTGCATAGTTTATATGGAGACGATAATGGTTTTGTTTTAAAGTGCCCCATTATGTTATTTGAAAGGTTTATTTTTTGGTTTTGGGAGCAACAGGTTTCATGCATGCAAGGTAAAAAATAAATAAATATATATATATATATATATATATATATATGTAAACACTTTCTTTTTCTTATAATATGCATTTAATTTTATATTTTTCCCAATGATTCTCAAACAATAATTTTCAAGGATATTTCCAAACCCCTCCTTTGCACGAAGCTACTCTGCTCTGATTGGTCTGATGACCCAGTCTGTTGTGAATGGTCTACTGCGTACTGCGCATATCTCTCGTCTCAAAGTTGCATGTTAGTGCTGGTTAGCAGGGACTGCAGTGTATGGTGCTCACATTTTTATGCTCCACTCTGTTCTAAAAAATTAAGAATAAGAGGAGAAAAAGATGTTTTACACTCAAGTTAGCAAACTATGCCCATATCTTGGTAGTAAAGACTCAATAATGGGATATGAGTTAACCAATACTGATAAATCACTGCAGTTTGTAATGCATCGTATTGCTCCATCCCTTATTGTGACTCCAAGAAATAAGAAGGACAGACATTCTATATTAATTGACACATTTCCATACAATAGCGGACTAAGAACTAAGCCAAGACCTATACACAACACAACACAACATATTTTGCACACTCAGCAGAACATTATAGCAACAATTATTAATCATACTTACAGGTTGTGATTCAGTCCAAACTAATCGGGCACTGACTCAGCTTTCAAAGACAACTGGTTTATGAATCCTGCACTGACCTCACGGAGATTAGAGAAGCAGTCGTGAGTGAAATGACAGGAACCCAGCAAAAGTTGAAGATTATAAATAATGCTGTGGTATCACAGCAGAGATGAATCGTAACCAGTGATTCATCACAGTCTCATCCATGGAAGTGAAAATAAACCAAATTTACTTCCACTGCGTCTTCCTGACATTGTGTCAAGTTTTCCCAGGATGTGCACGCAGAATGTAGGTGGGCATTATGCAAATGTGTTCACTTTTGATGTATGATCTTCACAGAAATGGGATTCGGATTAAAATGACTTGTTTCAGCAGTTCGGAGTCAGCGCTCCCTTTTCAGAGACAATAACTTTATTTTGGATGTGCTTTCAGCTTTACAACTGTCTACATTCACACACAGCTACAATGTACGGATGAAAGGCAATTTCCAAAAACACTTAATAGGGGCACTAAATCTGCACTTTGTAACCTGTTTCCAAAGGTTGGTGTTTTTAGCCCTCTAAATTGTCATTGGCATGTAAATGAATGGCTCA
Source organism: Carassius gibelio (assembly GCF_023724105.1). Lineage (NCBI taxonomy): Eukaryota > Metazoa > Chordata > Actinopteri > Cypriniformes > Cyprinidae > Carassius > Carassius gibelio. The sequence goes on from NC_068386.1 coordinate 31,751,453, forward strand.
AAATGCATAAACATTGCGTAAACTTTTACTAATTTGGCTAGTTTCCAGAAGATGAATATTTGATTTTAAATCAGAATACCTGCATACATGTTTTTGATATCATGTTTGATACATTAGGCTTTTAGGGCACATATTTCATCATATATGCTGGGGCGATTCTAGGATTTTTTTAAAATGGGGGGCACAAGAGGGGCCACGATTAATACAGAGGGGCCAATCTTGTGTTGTTTGAACTGTATATCCAAATCATTTCAAGAGTTCAGTAACCTTTAAAATCAGTAATAAACAGTGATACCCTATTAAGTTTTAATCGCAGTTATTCACTGCTCTAAATCAAAACAATCAAAAACAATTTGTATTAACTTTCCACTTTACAAAAGTGAAAGAAAAACTTTAATAAATAAAAGAATCCTATGTATGAATAGTGTACAACTCACAAATAATAATGATAATAATAATAATAGAATTTATTTATAATAGCCTTATATAATATATATATATATATATATATATATATATATATATATATATATATATATATATATATATATATATATATATATATATATATATATATATAGCCTTATTTATATAAATGCAGAATAACATTAATAATTCATAGAACTAAATACACAATTAATGAACTAATATAAATTTAATATAATAAATTGTTTTTGTTTATTATCCACATCCCATTCAATTTGCATAGCAGCAGTTGCAGTAAATTTGCATTGATTTATAAACAAAATCTACTTATGTCAAGGCTAATTAATCTTGAGCATATTGATTTAAAATATCATATATCCATACTTTGTTAGATAGCTACTTGTTCAAAAAGGTAGCTTTAGTTTAACATGTAAAATATGTGGATCCTATAGAAACAGTTTAGAATAGCTTTATTAGGCCAGTGTTATTTTAGTATTAGTTATTTATTTTGCTATTTAATCATGCATTACATATTTATGTATGAATTATTTTTTTTTATTTGAGAATGTTTCTGGATGTCATCAAATGACGTTTTGTCAATAACTTCTGTGAAAACACAGTACACGCCAAATTCGAGACTCATTTTATTTACTTTGATCGACAAAAAATTCAATAAAACTACAATATATTGTATAGCAAGTAAACATCAAGTTATAGAAATTACATACAATTCATTTTAGAGAGAGAGCTTTCCAGGGTGCAGACAGCAATCGCGGAGCACCATGGTGATTTAGAACACTAACTGAATTTATGAGAAATCTACAGACGCAAATAGAATAAAGGTGTAGTAAAATAAAGAGCTATGTGTATTTTGGACTTTTTTCTGAAAGAAGACATGTTATTGAAGACAAACAGCCCCAAATCTAAAAAATGACCATTAAAAAAAACGATGTTTTTGCATGTGTCTCACCCATATACTTGAAAAAAAAAAAAAAAAAAAAAAAAAAAAACTCAAGTTTGGAGCGTTAAACATCATACGATTTGTTTCGTCACCTCACTTAAGTGAAAAAAAAAGTCAACAATCGACTGCATGATTCAATAATGACTTTATTAGAACTGCAATTATACTTTTTTTAAACTATTGCTTTAAATTGCGTTGTTGCCTATATCGGTGCGTTCAGCCTAGAAGCATAGTAAATATAATGATTAGCATCTTGGTCTGCTCTAGGAGAAAACATCGTCAATGAACCTGGTCTAAAAACGAAAGACGTTAACGTTAGTACCAAACACTTCTTGCACTGCAACAACTCACTAATCCAAAAACATAAGCTATATAAAATAGATAAACTTATCGTGTGCTTTATTTCGTTGGAAAACAGCAGCTAGTTATTCTTGGTCCTCGTTGAGAAGCATCGCGACGCAATCAGGAGTTATTTACTAAACTGAAAGATTATGATTTGAATTTGTGAGTGACAGACAAGTAGAAGGGTGGGGGCACTATGGGGGCCAATCAGTTTTCAGGAGGGGCCACAAAATCGAGCACATGACCTTTGACCTTAACAACGAGGATATGGAAAACATTTTAAAAGTATTTGAAATGAAACACCAAGCAAAAATGAACCGATTGACAGCCCAACATTGGACAAAAAACAAGCATTTGACAACTTTGGAGAACTTCCGTGGCCTCTGGACGAGTGAATCATCACCAGTGCTGCAGAACTCTCTGTCTCTGACCCGTTTCAGCCTCCATCCGGCCCCAGAGACGGTCTCCACCAGCCCCCGTTCAGCCCCAGGGGGACCCCTGCTGATCCTGGACCACAGTGTTACTGAGTTTAAAGCTTCTATTACTCTTTGGACGACCTCTAGCACACCATCAGTCTCTGACGCTGTGAGCTCCTGCTGGAGAGGAGGATGAAAAAGCATTTGTGGGATGTAATGGAGAGGAACTGCGTGTCGACAGCCGTATAGACTGTGGATGCGTAACCTATAACTCAAATACACTTCTACATATTGGAGGTTAATTCAACAAGCACTTCCATCAAAGACATTCGACTCACTGAATGGCATAAGATAAATGCACAAACTTTTAAAATCTCTGTTAATTAAATCAATTAAACCAATATTAACAATACAACAATTCTAACTCAATTATTTCTAAATTAAATAATGATTGTGTGTTTTTTTAGATCAGTATAGTCAGATTTCTTTCCTTCATTAAAATATAACACAATGTACTGCAGTAATAATACAATTAATAAATACAAACAATTAGGCCTGCTCACAAATGCTTATTTTATGCATACACAAAAGTGTTTAAAACTTTGGGTCAGTAAGATTTTTAATGCATTTAAAAAAAGACTGTTCTGCATACCAAGCCTGCATTTATATGATTAAAAATCATGGGATATTATTACAGTTTAAAATAATTGTTTTCTATTTGAGAATAAGTGTCAGTGTCAGAAATCATTCTAATATGCACAAGAAACATGTATTATTATTATTATTATTATTATTATTATTATTATTATTATTATTATTATTATTATTGTTGTTGTTGTTGTTGTAGTCAATGCTTAAAACAGTTGTATTGCTTCATATTTTTGTGGTAACTCTTTTTGGTATTCTTTAATGAATAGAACGTTTAAAAGAACAGCAGTTATTTGAAATAGAAATAGAAAAATAGAATAGATTTTTGAACTATAGTGAATACAGTAAATTGCCCATTAAACATCATTATATACAATACGGTCAAAACATCAATATAACAACAACCCTTCTAAATGATAGCACTAACACATTTTCTCATCTTTCTTAAAACCATTTACAATAACACTTAAATTCAATATTTACTCAATGCAAAATAGATGCATAACAAAAAGGATACTTTCAATATATTGGTGGCTGAAGCTAGACTTCAGCTCTTACATTACAGTTGCAGCCTGTACAATAATACATTGGTTAGTTGCTTTCAGTAGCTTGAGCAAGTCCATTCTAGTATCAGTGTCAGTCATTAGGAAGAGGATGATGCACAAGTGTGTGGGTTTGACTCTAGGATGGCCTGAACACAGCTGTGGCTGTCTGTCCTTGGAGTGAGAAACCTTCTTATCTTTTTATTTCTCCCTCTCAGTGGTATGGTAATATAGTTTTCCTCCTGTGATCTCTCAGCTCTTCTGTGGGTTGTGCTTCTTTATTAGTTTGAGCCTTTATTCTGGGCTACACAACACCTTTTAGGAAACCACTTTCTTTTAAGCTGTATTGTTGACAGTTTTCTCCAGATCTCGACCTGTGTGCAGGTTGGATTGATTGAAAAATAACATCTATTTTAAGTTTTTTTTTTTTTTTTTTTTTTTTTACTTCAAAAAACAAAATATTCTTATTTTAGAAAAAGAAACAAGAAAAAAAGCTACATAATGTAGCACTACAATATTGTACTGATATTTAAATGACACTGTAGCTATAAGTTTGCTTTAGATTTAGTGATTTGACATTTAGAAAAAATATGTTTTGCACAAATAAAAAGAACCCCACCCCCCAGCAAAAAAAAAATAAATAATAATAAACAAAAATGCCAAATTCCCACCTGAGGCCATAATGTCCATCATCCATCATTTGAGTACTTTACATCTTTTCTGAAAGATTTACAAGCCGGTCCATCAAAATGACAGATAATGTTTTATTTGTAGCGTCACACTGATTTTCAAAACCACATGATTGACATTTGAGATAAACAGTCACCCCATGCTGAACAAAGACTCACAGAACACTCATCACACAGATGAGAGAAAATAAAACCCCAGAGACAGATTGTACATTATTCTAGGCAGTCATTTCCTAGACTTTGTAGATGCTTTTATCTTGAGCTTTTCCATTACAGTTACACACTTCTAACCAGCAGATGTCCTCAGTATGGACCATCAAGAGTTTGGGATTAGCAACTCCATTTAAACACATCTCAGTTGGCTAAACAACGTTGTAGCCTATACATTGCAATATCATTTATTGCATTGAATTTACTTTGTGTCTGCACAATGAGTTCATTTCATTAATGTTTTTATGACAATTTAACAAGCACAATTTATTAATTTCTTTATTTTTAGAACACACCACAAGTGGCTAATTGAAAATTTTAAAAGCATAATAATAATAATAATAATAATAATAATAATAATAATAATAATAATAATAATAATAATAATAATAATAATAATAATAATAATAATAAATAATAATAATTAAACACAACTTAAATTAACTTAATCATACTGAGGAACACTTTTCCACAAAATAAAGAAGTTTGTACCAAAACTACAAGTCCTTTCACGCAAATAATGATTTGTATTTCTTTCTTTATTATTACGTTAAGTCCTTGAGTGAATTTAGTCAACCCCAAAACAATTACACTCAAATTAATCTCTTTGAGTTAGCTCAGTGTGTAAAAAGCCACCCACTCACCTTCCACTGTTCAGCACAATGAGAACCATGAAAAACTCAGACCCTTCAAAAACCTTCAAACCTCCAATAAAAACACTAAACCCAACAAAATAAGACTTCATTTGAACTTCATTTACTATCCTTAAGTCTTTTGCAAAGCTTATTGGGAAAAAGAAATCCACTGTCCTGTTAACAAAAATGATCACATACTCTAGAGATCTGTTTTTGTAGAGAAAGAAGAGCTATACAGCACACGACAATACCAGAAAATTATTAATTGCTTTAGTTAACCTAAGGCTAAATCAAATCACAAACAGTATTTGCTTTGTTACGTAATATGTGGCTGTCACTGCAGCTAAACAAGAGAGCGACTGGAATATGATATAATGATTAATTATTTTAATTTACTAGCAGCCCAGTAATAAATTGAATGAAACAAGTGTCCAGGGGCTTGTAGCTTCATAACAAAAAACTGTGTTCAAATTCACGAGATTCACATATATATATGTGTGTGTGTGTGTGTGTGTGTGTGTGTGTCTGTGTGTATATATATATATATATATATATATATATATATATATATATATATATACATTCACTTTATCTTTTTACTATATTCACTACCTCACATAGACACACTGACAGTGTCAACCTGTTTTGCACATTTGCTTCTTGTACATTCCTGGGTATCTTAATATTTAAGACTACAGTAAAATGCATATATGCACATTGTACATCCCTGTACATCTTAATATTTAAGACTACAGTTTACACTCATGCACATTATTTTGCGTTCTATATTTAATTCTACAATATACATTTTTTATATTTTATTCTTATATTTTTATTGTTTACTTTTATTTCATTCTTACATAGCTTTATTTATGTATATTTTCATCTGTGTTGTTTTCTTTAATAATTGCACTGTCCATGGAGCGGACCTGACTCACATTTCACTACTGGTTATATATGCTATATATAATTTTGTATGTGACAAATAAAATCTTGAATCTTGAATATATATATATATATATATATATATATATATATATATATATATATATATATATATATATATATATATATATATATATACAAACACACATTTAATTTTATAATAGATGAAAATAAAATTGGTTGCTGTCAAGGAGGTTGTTCTGTGTGAGAAATGCAGAGACTTGGTTGAACACAGCTCATTCAAGTGTTTTTGCAATGAAAGGAAGAAGGGAAACTGGTCTGTAGTTCTCTAAAAGAGATGGGTTGAGGTTGGGTTTCTTAAGTAGTGGAGTTATACGAGCCTGTCTAAATGATGAGTGAAAAACACCAGTGTGGAGGGAAGTGTTGATGATGTGAGTGAGTGCAGGGGCAAGTAGTAGGATGATTAGAAAGGAAGAGTTTGGAGACCCTTGCCTCAGAGAGTGAAGAGAAGGATGTAAATGAGTGTAAGTTTGCTGGTGATATGAGCTTGACTGACTGTGATGTGGAAAACTGTGCACTGATGTTTTCAATTTTATTAATGAAAAACGTGGCAAAGTCGTCAGCTATTATAGATGAAGCAGGAGGGGGAGGAGGAGCACAAAGAAGTGAGGAAATTTTTTTAAAAAGCATGCGAGAGTTAGATGAATTGTTAATTTTGTTATGGTAGTATGTCATTTTAGCAGTGGGGACATTACCAGAGAAGGAAGATAGGAGTGACTGATACACATTAAGGTCAGTAGTATTTTTTGTTTTGCGCCACATCCTTTCAGCAGCTCTAAGCTTTGAACGGTGTTCACGTAGAGCATCAGATAACCAAGGGGCAGAAGGGGTGGTACGGGCTGACCTGGAAGACAAGGGGCAAACAGTGTCTAAACAAGATCTAAGAGTGTAGCAGAAAGTATCAGTAGCACTGTTAGCATCAAAATATGCTAACAGTTTAGTTTAGGGAAGGAAGTGAAGATGAAACCACTGCAGATAGCCGGGAGGGTGAGAGTGAGCGTAGGTTACTTTGAAAGATGACATGTGGAGGGGTAAGTGATGTGTCAGAGACCATGTTGAGGTTAAGAGTGAGGAGGAAGTGATCCGACGTGTGCAGTGGAGTAACCAGAACAGAACAGAATAAATGATGTCCAGTTAGTTGCCTGATTTGTTAGTAGCAGTAGTTGAAATTCGGTTGAGATCAAAAGAGGCAAGCAGAGTGTAGAAATCAGCATACAGGGGTTTATCTAAGAGGATGTTGAAATCTCTAAGCATAACTCGGGGAGTACCATCCTCAGGAAAGTTAATATATATATATATATATATATATATATATATATATATATATATATATATATATATATATATATATATATATATATATATATATATATATAGTGCTGGGTAACGATTACAATTTTTTAATCGTGATTAATCACAATTGTGCTGTTGAAAGGGAATTTTCACCAGATGTCAAGTAATCCATACATACAAACAAAACAAAACAAATACGTTCAGAAATTAAGTTATGTGTAGTAAAATGGAATAACACAGGGAAAAAGTATTGAACACGTGAAGAAACGGAGGTGCAAAAAGGCATGGAAAGCCAAGACACACACACACACACACACACACAAAATACACACATATATATATATAAACTTTGATTTTAACCAATCTCCTCCTTTTTCTTTTCACAATTCCAATTGCAATGCTTTTTCTAACATGACTTAAAGGGTTAGTTCACCCAAAAAATGAAAATGATTTCATTAATGACTCATCCTCATGTCGTTCGAAAACCCGTAAGACCTCCGTTCATCTTCGGAACGCAGTTTAAGATATTTTAGAAACACTACAGTGGCACTGCTGACGTGTTATCTTTGTTATTGGGCGCACCAGAAAACACGTCAGCAGGGTCATACGTCAACAGCAGTCGTGAACGCACTCACAACAGACCCGGAAGAGAAGACAATGCTGAATAAAGTCTTCATTTTTGATATTTTTGGACCAAAATGTATTTTTGATGCTTCAAAAAATTCTTACTGACCCTCTGAAGTTACATGGACTACTTTGAAGATGTTTTTATTTCCTTTGAGGACATGGACAGTAGACAATACATACATTATCAATAGAGGGACAGAAAGCTCTCAGACTAAATCTAAAATATCTTAAACTGTGTTCTGAAGATGAATGGAGGTCTTACGGGTTTGGAACGACGGAAGGTACATAGGATATGTCTCATTTAATGCAGGCATTTATTCATAGTAGACTATTATTGACCTGTGCAGCTAGGGATGCAAACTTTCTACCATGATAATATGGAAGAGATTACAATAGTACTTTAGTACTTTATATTTCCTAGTGATGCAAACAGTAGATTCTATACTTATCTGTATTTCCTTGCTTGTGTGATGTGCAGGACAGATAGAGGTCTTGATGTTTGTCAGATAGCTGTGATGGCATCAGTCAGTAGGTGGACTAACAGTCATTTAACGGAGATGTTTTTGGTTTAAGTCTGTATGTAGAGCTGTTTAGAACACAGCAGACAGGCAGAGATTGGCCGATGGGGGGCGCTGTTGTAATTTTGAGAATTTAACTGAGACTCCACCAATGTTCTTTAGATTTGTATTTTCAGGCATATTACTTCCATAAATATTTGTTCATTTACGTATAGGAAATATAGGTACAGATAATTTACAGTACACAAATAAATGACCCTTTGAAAAGACCAGCCAGAAAACCATCAAAAGAAAATGCATTTGCAATACTAAACTAATTATGGGCATAATACATTTCCGGTTCAGTATGATAGAGTTCAGTTAACATATTTCATATATTATTTATAAACTGCAAGAAGTCTTGAGATGTGTATGACTTTACAAGGAGCATGTCTAATTTATACGAAATATTTAATTTCTTATGTTGCATTCTTATTAAACTGTATTTTTTGTGGGAGAAAAAAAGGGTATAAATGCAATAAATGACGAATCGTTTGGTTTGCAGCAGAACTGCAGCACTTATTTGCAATATGGGTCGCATTATCTACTCACAATTTAATAAGCTTATGCAAATGACATGTACTTGAAATGAAGCCCAGAAATAAAGAGGATCATGTTTCCTATTCATAAATTTAGGTGAAAGTGCCACATAATTAAAGTTTGCATATATCAAATTACTCTAAATGAGAATATATATGCGTCCCTGATATATGATACTGTAGAAGCTATAACCATTTCACACTGTTTTAACACTCAATAGCCACATGATGGAGTCAGTGGTTCGTGTTTGAAACACTGTGACCAATGCTGAGCCTGTTAAAACTTCAGTTCATTTTTATGGAAATGCATGCAGCCCTGACACACATGATGATAATGACACATAAAAATCCACAGGTAAAGTTTCAAAATAATGCTATTTAAAACACATTATGAGATTATGACAAATGGATGCACTGAGTTTACAATTTCTGTTTTTATTTTTATTGTGAATGTAATCATTCAAAATTGTCCAAATAGCTTTAAAACATTATAATTTGATCTGTAATCCAAAAATGCATAACGTTTAGCTAAATCAATTGTTTAAATATTCTTACTTGATCATTTTTGCCATTTATTGAATTGTTCAAAATGTGTTGAAGGGTCTAGATCCATAACTAAAGATCAAATGCAGTGCACTGTGTTGAGTATCGCTGCTGTGTTCAGATCAGTGTCTCTCAGAGGGAATGTGCCGTGTCTATAAACTTAAAGGTTCTCACTCATCCAGGTCACTGCAAAAGTCATGTAAAATCCCCACCAGGAGCATCTAGACTTGTTTATCGATTTAAGACATTTGGAGGCTTGTGACGTTGTGTGAAGAAGGTTAAATGCTGAGCAATGCGACTTGACGTTTCTTTGCAGTGACCTAGAAAGTTGCCAGCAAATAGAAGTTCAATAAAAGACCAGCAAGTTAATAAAAAGCGTTCATGTGGATAACAACTACAGAGTAGAGCTTCTCAAATGGTTTACTTTGGTGTATACAAATTTTAAATAAATGTTTTCAAAATCAAGTTAATTTAGTTATATAATTTCTATATTTAAACAATTCATATTTGCATGAATTGCATAGTTTTTATTTTGTATTTCTATTGATAGTTTTATGCTGTCAGACAGCAAGTAATTTAACAAAACAGAAAACGTGTTTTTCATCTTTGCAAGTGAAACTGCCTTCAATTTAATCCAGGTTATATAATAGTTTGTTAGTTTTGTGGTTGCTTTATGGTGATGGCATGTCACGCAACCAGTCCATGTTGGCAGTTGTCTATTTTGAATTGCTTCTATTATGAATAATTTTGAATATTTTTTATTGGACAAGGAGGCAATCCAATATGTAGCTTTTGTGTTTTCAGGAGAACAGATTCGGAGAAATGTAGCATCACATCACTTGTTCACCAATGGATCCTCTAGAGTGAATGGGTGCCGTCAGATTGAGGGTCCAAAAAGCTGATATAAAAAAAAAAAAAAAAAAAAAAAAAACATTGCAATAATCCAAGAAATTCCAGTCCATCAATCAACGTCTCATGTATTGAATAGCTGTTTTTTTTTCTTTCTTTCTTTTTTGTAAGAAACAAATCAATAATTTTGACATTTTGACTTTAAACTATTCCTTCTTACAAGACATATAAATTCATAATAATGCTTACTACATTGTATTTTATTTATACAATTTTCATAAATTGTAATACTATGTTTTAATTATTTATAAATATTTCATATTGACATTCAGTGTTTTCCCCAGCTTTATTTATTGATTTATTGTTTATTTGTTTGTTTGTTTATCTGCCTTTCAGTTAAACTTTATTCGCATATAATCTCTATCAACATATTCCTGAATATTGACCGGTGTGTGACTGCAGACACTGTTTCTATTATAATCTGCTCAGAATAACACAGAGAGAGGTCCATTTATGCCGTCGGGAGTGAGGAGCCTTTAAAATATAATCAGGGGGTTTTTCAACTGAAAGCAGTGCGCTATTTGGAAGGAGCTGAGAAGAGAAGGACTGAAATGCATAAAATGTCTCCGAGAGTAATCTCTTGTCTGAAGAGAGCAGCGCTGGCATTTATAGCGGAAGCTCTCCCACTCATTTTCTCTGGGTTGAGCGGGATGTTAGATGGGTGCTTTCAGGAAGACTTTGACTTTCATTTTAAGCACAAAAAAAGAGAGAGAGAGATCCGATTCATTTCTATCCGACTGTTGCCTTCCAGGGGCCACCACTGGCAGATCATTCAGGGCCCAAAGTGAATTAAAATTAAGAAGGGATTGCTGAGAACTTGCGTATTTGAAACTGACAGTCTTTTTCTTTTCCTGCTCTATATATTATTCATGTCACTCAAAGCATTGGTTCATCCAAAAGTGAAAGTACTGTCATCATTTACTCACGCTCATACCACTCCAAACATGTATGACTTTCTTTCTTCTGAGGTGCACAAAAGAAAAATAATAATAATACTTTGTGAACATCAATGGGGTCCAATTTTGTTTGGAAATATCTTCTTGTTTTCTGCAGAAGATGACAGACAATTTGGGATGACAGGGTAACCAGAGTTTACAGTATTTGTGATATCCATTTCAGTGCTGCTCAAACAACAACAAATCATATATAATTGCATTAAAGTATGTTTAGAACTTTAATAGTATATATATATATATATATATATATATATATATATATATATATATATATATATATATATATATATATATATATATATATATATAACCATTCAACTTCCTCACATAATGTAAATGTATACTGAACACGTCATCAGACTCATATAATTTTATTATTTTTTACATTTATATGTTGTGCCCCCATATGATGGAAACACTGGATTGTTTATTTGTTTGTTTGTATGTATGTATGCATTATTATTATTATTATTATTATTATTATTATTATTATTATTATTATTATTATTATTATTATTATTATTATTATTAAAGGAACATTAATGTACAAGATTATAGAAATTCATATACTATTGGGTTTGTATAAACTGCTGAAAAGCATATAAACATCAAATAAAGTAATATTTTTCCCAATAATAATTATTTTTTAAGTTCTTAATATACAACCCTATTTTGGTCACCAAAATCATAATGTTGTATTTATTAATGCTGACTTTGGATGTAAGAATGCCAAAAATATGAGGTAATTAAAAGCATTTTCAGAATACTCTTATAATTGTAAGTGTTCTTGTTTCTAATTGTAAACTCTAATTGCAGGTTGGATGGAGACATAGTGACATGGGGATGGGCTCTTTTGACTTGAGTCAGTAAGCAACCACCTAGCAACCAGTTTTGTGTATTCAAGCACCGTTCACATTCATAAAAGCTTTGAGTTCCTGTTTCGCTGACGCCTTAAGTGAGCAATTACACCTGGTTTACATTAGGCTAATGTGAATGTTCAGCCGTTAAAATGATGTTCAGCCCATCAAACCCACCCACACACACACACACACACACATGCTGGCATGCGTCATTAAAACACTCCTGTGACACACGCATGACTGGCGTGCTATAGTCCTCCCCAGAGGTGAAAGCTTTGATAGCGCTCTGGGTATTTTCCGTCAAGCGTGCTGGTACAGTATATTATTTGACACAGTCTGCTGTTTGAGTCGATGGCATTTTACCTGCCCTGATTGATCAAATCTCTGCTGTTTAGAGACCTCAGACTTCATATTGTGTCTCTTATCTAATATCTGCCTTTTCACTTGAGACATATTGCAAAGGTCTTGAGACGTGCAGCATAGAGGTACCCTAAATAAGAAGGAAAATGAAAGAAGCCTTTATGGATTGTGTCTTTTATAATAAACACAGCATTTTAACAGAAAAATCACTTCTCCTGTGCAACTTATATGGTCATTTTATTCAATTTGTTGTAGTTCAAATATATTACACTGACTGAAAAAATTAATAAAATAAAAAAAATAAATAAATAAATAAAATAGTGTATACATGGTAAAGTAATACACAGAGTAAAATAAATCATTAAAAACTGGGGTTATTAAGATATACATATATTAGTAACTATTTAATTTTCCATTATTAAAAAGCTGAATTTTCAGCATCAGTGCTCAACATTTCTGATTATTATCAGTGTTGAAAACATTATGAAAATGAAAAATGAAAAAATCTATTTATTTTTGTAGAAAGTGTACTACTGTAAGGATTTTTGATGAACGGAAAGTTCAAAAGAACAGTGTTTGATTAAAACAGAAAGCCTTTGTAACATTATTAACATGATTACTGATTACCTTTTTTATACATTGACTTTTTTATACGCCATGCCTTATTTATACTTACGCATTGGCATTTAAACTTAGACTCTTTTTTTGTGAAACTTAAATGTCCTAATTCCATTTTGGGGCCACAACAACAGCTACTTTTCCTCAGTAAATGAAACCGAATGTGTTCTGGGCTGTCTTTGCCTCGCAGTGCCATTGAAATGGGGACATCTGTGTTGGTGTGTGTCACAGCAGACAGCCAGCCTTTCATACGGCTCCTCTGTGAAGTCCTCACATGTACAGTGTGCTGTGTAGGTGTCTACAGAGAGACTTTGTGCATACATGTCTAAATGTACCTGAAGGTCGCTCTGCCTGAAGGAGCTCTGTGTGTTACGAAAGCGGAGAGGTGTGAATATATGACATAAGACATTCTTGTTCCTGTTTTGCTCATATACGTCACATCTGCCTCTGCTTATCATGGCTAAAATATAAGGACCACTTTCTGGCACACAATTTGATGATTTTGCACTCATTTAACTGTGTGAGCTGTTTGTTTGTGCAAAACGCTGCTACAATGTTTGGCCTTTCCTGGTGTTTGAGTGGGCATCGCTAACATGGTGTTATGACTGTTTTTTGTAGTGCATTATGTGGTTGCTAGGGTGATCTAGCTGGTTGTTAAGGTGTTCTTTCTTTCTATTTTTATTTTTTATTATTATTATTTTTTTTTAAATATAGGTTCATTAATATTTATTTATTTACAATTGTATTCAGCAAGGATGCATTAAATTGATTGTTTTTAATTTAATTAATTATTATTATTTTTTTTTTCAGGGCAAAAAGTTTAATCAGCATATTAAAAGCAATTTTTAATATCAGATATTTTTTATTCATTTTTTTTTTTTTTTTTTTTACCTGGTAAAAGAGCAAATACAATGAGAAAATAATGTTTAATTGTCATATTTCACAGAATTGCTGTTCAAACGTAATGGTTTAATATAACCCATCGTCATCTTTTATTTTAAAACTTTAGATTTATTTTACTTTTTTGGGAATTATAAGTCATCCTTTTGCAAAACCATCATAATCTGACAAGAAAAAAAAAAAAAAGATAAACAACGACAACAAAAACAGATGTTTTACAAATTAGTGATTTTGTATGGTTTTATACAATAATAAATATTATTTCTTTAATAACGCTTTAGATTAGGGAAATCTATTCACTATTAACTGGTTGCTTACTAGCTTGCAGTTTGCTAGCATATTGGCTGTTTATTAGTATTTATAAAGCACATATTAATGCCTTATTCTGCATGATCATATTCTAGATCCCTTAAATATCTATACCTAAATATAACTACTACAACAACTACCTTACTTACTTACTAGCAATAAGCTGCAAATTAGGAGTTTGTTGAGGGAAAAGTCTTACTTAAAAAGTACCCTTACCCCTGCACCTCTAAACCTTGTTTTGGTTGGTTCCACTGAACACTGCTCTGAGTAGTACGAGAGCCCACTCAAACACTTCTATGATATCCGGTTCCCTCGAGGCCCTCCTCAATGCAAGTCTACCTGTTTTATCGCCCACCAGGTGAAAATCAAGCCTCTCTTCAATAAGCCGCTCGATTATAAGAGTTATGACACATTTTGCAGGAATAGTTAGACGCTGAAGGTTAGGGCTGCAGTCACGCTTCTGAATTAAACATGGTTTTAAATGATGTTTTTACAGATAACTGTATTCGTCATCATCTGGCAAATTCCCCCATCTGATTATTTTCTGGAGCAGTGGACGGAGGTATTTCGACTGCTTTCAGAGCGATTAATCCAACAATGCTAATTCTGTTGAAGTAGCGCATGCGATTTTCTCTAAGACGGTGGATTAAGCACTTTAGCGTCCGAGGGGAGCCACGTCGGGGAGCGAGGCGAAGCAGATGCTTTTGTAAACAATATTACCCTCTTCTCCCTCCAAAGTGGAAATCAACAGTGTGGGGATGTCACCGGTTTGGAGATAAGCCATGAAAAATGGAGGGCTCTGTTATAGTGGTGCTTTGGCAAGCAGGCCATAATGCCATATTTCCTCTCCGCTGGTGCTCGACTTATCCAGTCCTTTTGGTGACAGATGTTCCGCGTCAGTTGGGAGAAAGTCAGGAAGACGCGTCAGCCTGGTGTAAAATTGGGCCGCTGTGTGTGCACGGGTGCCCGTAAGACTTTGATAACATGCTGAGTGGTGCACGGCATACTGGAGTGTTGTTTTTATGTCTCGGAGTGGATGAAATGCTCTTTGAGGATGGACTTTCGGAGATATTCTGCTTGCTGCTTTTGTATGCTTGAATTCCATGCTTGTTGAATGGGCAGCCTCGAGATCCTTTTCGACATTTTGAAGAAAGCGGCTAGTGAATTAACAGACCCTGAATTTTATATTGGAGCCCTTTATATTCCATATTCCTTTGAGCTAGTACTCGAGTGATAAAAACACACAGTGACAGTTTTGCAAAATTGTAAGATTGTGACTGTAGGAAGTGGATTATGCTTGTTTTTCTCAAGGAGTTGTGCTCTCGTTTTCATGCAAAACATGTTTACTTGTCTGCTTTGTCAAGTGTTGCATATTTTTAGTTGCCATTATTCGGAGAAATGTTGCATTTTGCTGAAAGTTGGAGTTATAGTTATGTGCATGACATGGGTGTCGTTTCATGTAGTGATTTGGATGGGATTGGGTTCCCTGTTGTCTGGATGTGGGGCGTTGTGGAAGGTCATATGCACTGGATTTATTAAGTCAGATGGGATGTCAGCAGTACTTGAATCCCCAACTGTTATTTCATCCATAGCAAAAGTTGGCAAAAAAATAAATAAAAAGTCTAATCTTCATAATGAAGGTGCAAGAACAGTGTGACAATACATTTAGCTGTAGTTGCTGTGTTTAACATGCTCAAAACAAATTTGAAATGTTTGCCTGAAAGCAATTAGCAACCAAAGCTCTTTGGAAAACGTACCTGTGGTGACATTTCTGCAAAATGATGTTATGATGCTTCTTGTGCATTTGCAAGTGAGATTTACAGTAAATGATGCATAAAGACTGTCCAGTTTTATATAAAACAAATGAACGTGAATCTGGCAGTGTTTTATTTAGTGGGCTGCTGTATTTATTGTCATATTTCACAAATTACTGTAAATGTCCAGTGAGCGGCGTTAAAAGGTTAATGCTTTACTGTGTTTGAAAAATAATGCACCAGCTGCACGAAACATAACTCATAATGTTAGCAAATATATAAAATTAATTTGCTAATTTAACATAAACAAAAAAGAAAAAGAAAAGAAAAAAAAATTGCACATTGCATATTTTTCCATTAAGCCCATTTTGGAATTCAAATATGTTTCTATCTGGACAGGATTAGATTTCTCATAAGTTGTCTGAAGTAGTTAGTTTACTCTAATAAATGTCTTCATGTGGCAATTTGAGACCTGTTATTGAAGTTCAGAGACTTTTTTTTTTTTTTTACATTTTGATCAGAAAACCTGTGTTGACTTTTCTCCAGGTGACCTTTCATTATAAACTTCATCATCTTTTGTGAGGATGAAAATTCAATTGACAACTGACCACAAAGGTTTCTTCCAAAGTTCATTCAAATTAAAATGCAGATCCATCATACTAATGTTTTGCATAATTTACCGATATCACACTGTTAAATGAGAGAGAAACTAATTAGCGTCGTACTAGCACCGTCTTTTCATGCTGCTTTTCAAGTATATTAAGGAAATTAATACTGGCACTAAAATATTTCCAGTTAATAATGACACATAACCTGCCGTGCACAAATGACCTCTTAGTCAGAAATGTAAGTTCCCTGAATGCAAATTTTCCAAAATCCTGCTTTAGTTCATGTTATAAATAGCCATTCAGGAGAGTTGTTTGGGCATTATTGTGCTGAATAATGTTCACTAGTATTTTTGCAGTCTACGTATAATGCCAGATACAACGTTCACCGTGACAGATGCTTCGGATTTGCTTAGAGAAGCTGTTTTGTTACAAACCTTGTGCCATATTTCATAAACAGACAGACAAAACTTTAAATGCAGCCAGAACTGAATTTGCATTCAGCCATTTGTTTTAATTCCTGATGAATTTATTAGCCATATGCAGGGCAAGCACATGCACTTTAATGTTCACCTGTTTAAGTCTCGTAAGGTCTAGTCTAGATCTAGTAAGGGTCTAGTAAGATTTTTTTTTTTTTTACGTTTGTGAAACAAAAGCTACCGACCGATCCTTCAGAAATCATTCTAATATGCTAATTTTCTCTTCCAATAAACCATTAATTAAACAAATAAATAAACTAACTAACAAATAAATAAATAACAATTAAAATATATAAAAAATAAAATAGCAAAATATAAAAATAAAAAATCTTGTCAGTTTTGATAATAGCTGCTTAATATTTCTGTGAGAACTGTTATCTTTTTTTTCAGGATTCTTTGATTGATAGAAATATCAAATGTATGATTTTTTTTTGAAGTAAAAAAAAAAAAAAAATCTTTACTGTCAAGTTTGATGAATTCAGTTCATCCTTGCCAAATGAAAATGTATATATATAAAAAAGAACAGGTCAGTTTTTATTTTTTTATTTTTATTTTTTGCATCAGATGTATATTTCTCAACTTGTTTTTGTAGGAGATTGGGTTTTCTCAACTTTTTGCTGTATAAACTGAAAACAAGAAGTTGTGAATCCTCAAAAATCTGCTGAAGCTGGTTGCCTTAAACTTTTAAGTTCTCTCAGCTTTGATTTTTTACAGTGTAGTTAGAAGGTAGCTACAGTATCTGAGCAAAACGGCTCGCTGTCTTTTTGGAAAGAGCCTACACCATGCCGTCACTTCATACAGTGGATTTTGCTGTCATAAAATATAATTTTTGGATTACCAATCTTGAAAGATATTTTGCTTTGCATCCCCAGATTTTCAAAGCCACTTTCCTTTCCTTCGACTCTAGGCGAGGCTGCACTAAGCAAAACTGAGTCACCACATCCCGAATTCTCTGGCTTGTTACCTCCAAAACGGAAGAGCTACAAAGACAGTACAGCAACTGCCATGCATTTTTAATGCCTCCATGTTTCTTTCCAGTGTTGCTCTGCCGCATGCATATTTCAAGGGAATAACCAGTGAATTTATGTATAGTGCCACTGAAGGTGCTGGTCAGAGACAATTGCTTTCTCAAAGTGAATAACATTTTGCCTCAATGAATGCCCGCACACTTGCAAAGACCACCTTAATTACAATAGTGGCAAAGAGTGGCTCCCTAGCATGTAAGGCTAGTTCTTTATAAGCAGTTAACACAAACACACACGCATGCTGTGCGCGGTGTGGTGCGTCTGTTTCTTTAATGGTAATTATACATTAAAAGTGACAGAAGCACAACACGCTGTGCAAAGTAACTCCCTACAGTGTTGTTGTGATTGAATTCTCACCTTCCGTCTGCCTTGGAATGGTTCCTCGCATCGTCATTAAACGCATGTGGATACAAAGTCTTGACGTCGCTTTTAGACAAGTTAATTTACCACTCTGGCTCATTCTAGCATAATAAAAAAAAAAAAAAAAAAAAAATTGCATTCATAGCTATTCAGGATGAAAATAATAGTCGTATATTAAGAGTCCAGTAAAAAAATAAATAAAAAAAACACTGAGGACTAGCATTATGATTTAGAGAGACAAACTGAGTTGTTTTTCATTTTTGGTCAAATGTAAATGTTGCTACGTGTGACACATCTACAAACAATCAGCAACAAACTTGTTGAATACATTTGATTTTGCTTCTTTAAGGAAGGACACACTTCTCAACTCATGTTCTCGAAGTTATAACAATATTTTTTTCCAGACATATTTTAAAGAAGTAGGTAAATGAATAAATTAAAATGATCAAAAATCATGGTTTCCAATGTTTTCAGTATTGGTAATAAGAAAGGTCTCTTGAGCAGCAAGGAAGCATGTCGTATCATCTGGATCTTGGATCACAGGAATAAATTACATAATAAAACATACTTGAATATCTTTAAATATGTTCATAAAGCAAACACTTATTTTGAATCTAATAACGTGATATTGCATTTTTTTTTTACAGAATCTTTGATCAAATAAATACATCTTAAGCATAAGAGACATCAAAAACAAAAATAAATCGTATTGATTCCAAATTAGTTTATACATAATTAATAAATGTTTTATTTATTATTGAGTAAATATCAGGAAAATAATATATTTAGTGAAATATGTTTATATATATGTAATGTAAAATCAACATTTTCCTCACTTTTATCCATTTTTGATGCTATATATTCATGTTATAATATATAAAGTCTTAATTGTATTATACCCTACTGTATGTCATGTCCAGTGTATTTATGTTTTTGTTTGTTTCTTAATCAAATCTAAAAAAAAATATATATATATAATGTTAATGTAAAATTTTAATGTTAAAACAATAGATTTATATTTTCACACACACACACACACACACACACACGTTTGTTTTTGTGAAAAGTGGGGACATCCCATAGGCGTAATGGTTTTTATACTGTACAAACTGTATATTCTACTGTATCGCCATTCACCAACCCTACCACTAAACCTAACCCTCACAGGAAACTTTGTGCATTTTTACTTTCTCAAAAAAACCTCATTCTGTATGATTTATAAGCGTTTTGAAAAATGGGGACATGGCTTATGTCCTCATAAGGACATTGTAATACCTGTGTCATACCCATGTCATTACACAGAGTTGTGTCCTGATGTGTCACAAAAACATGCCCACACACACACACAAACACACATGGACATACGGTAGGGTATAGTACAATTATAACCCACAATTATGCATACGTTTCTGTATGGTATGCATCACAGATTGTTAATATTAATAATCTTAAATTTGCTGTAGTAATATGTCACCTTGATGCCGTTCATCTCGCCTCTATCACTTCACCCCCCCCCCCATCCCTTCCGAACACACACTCATCTGCGTGGTGTTGCTGCTGGCACATCTTTCAGTTCACAAATGCTGTTTTATTAAGACAGAGGCTGCGAGAGAGTTCACGCCGCTGGGCGAAGCTGCTCCGCTCTGTCGACTCTGGCGTGTGTTTTCAGTCTAGCGGGATGTCCGGTACTGTCTGTTCAAATCACATAAAGTCAGTGATACGTGCTTTAACATCTATCGCAATTGACTTTTCCCACTTTACCAAGCTGATTTCCATACACATTGAGTTTCGTATGCTGGAAGGTTTGTTTGAAGCGTCTGGCTTCTGTTATTTTTTAACATAGGTAGGCCTATTACTGTAGTTGTGTCGCATTATAACCAGAGGTGCTCATTCTCTTTGTAGACGCTGAGGCCAAGGGCTGGACTTAATGAAAAACAATTAATCATTTTTCTCCAGATCCATCATTCAGACTGTGTGAACATAGCTGCCTTCAAACTATTCTTTATTGGTGGCAATTGTCCTGCGATCCAGCAAGGTCAAGTATTGGCTTGTGGCAAGAAAACTTGGCTGTTCAACTGAAGCTGTTATTTGCCCGGGTCAGGTTCTAGCCACTTACCTTTGTATCAGGGTTAATGCACAGAATCTATTTAATGCCAAATTGACACTCCATTTATCATGTGCAAGTCCTGCTGTGAGAATGTCGTTTTTAAAATGTTATTTGTCTTTATCTTGAGCCTTGATTAGGAACTGACAAACTGTGCGATTTTACGAGAGTCATTGATTTGCACAGAGCAGACAACGATGATGCATTGTTTAGAGATTGAAAAGATTTCCAATGCACACTCGCAAGAATCCACAAAGTCAGATTTCCCAGGAGCATTCGCTCATTTAAATCTTCATTTTTTATTGTATTTTATTTATTTGTTTAGTTTGTTTTTCTCCTTGACCACTGAACTTACACTATAGCACTGAATTAACAAAATATTTTGTTTGTACCCTACCGTTCAAAAGTCTTATGCTCATCAAAAACAATATTATTGTGAAATATTATTATAATTTAATATAATGGTTTTCTATTTTAATATACTGAAAAATATAATTAATTCCTGTGATCAAAGCTTAATTTTCATCAGCCCGTCATTCTAGTCTTCACTGTCACATAGTCCTTCAGAAATCATTTTAATATGCTGATTTATTTATTTTATTGTAATCTAAAAACATAAGTTCTCATGAGGTCTTATCTGTTTTTTTTTTTTTTTTTTTTTGTTTGTTTGTTTTAGTTTTTTTTACACTGTGTCTATTTTTTGGATAATCCATGCAACAAATTTAATAATTTACAAATAAAAAGTAATTGAATTGTGGAAATTGATGGCTGCAGAATCATACAACTTATTCAAACTGATAGTTCAGACTTTAAGTTCTGAATGTATTATCTAAATAGTTTATACAATATTAGTAAGTAATAGTAATGCAGCATGTTAGGATGTTGTTTGACTTCCAAAGCATAACTAAACTCACATTTAGCTTACCGTTAAAATATTTCAGTAAGTCAATAAATGTCATTAAATAAATTATTACTTTCCTCATTGTGGCTTTTTAAAGAAACATTCCGTTCAGTATTAATGCATTACAGTATTAATTACAAATTCCCAGGTTGTTTAAACAATACATTGATTTTACCATCAAATTATAGTTTCCAAAAACGTAGTGCTATAGTACTCTTGTAAAGCAGGTCAGGATCTTAGATTGTCAAGGTCAGTGGATGAGTAACATCGGGGTGATACTAGGATTGTTTTTTTTTTTTTTTTTGCTGCTGACAGCATAGTGAAAGTTTAATGAGAAGTGCAGATAAACAAAATAATTGGTTTCTCTTACAACAGACTCTTATGGATTGGAAGTACAGTATACATCTGCCACTGATATAACCAGACAACAAACTTGCAGGTTTCGTTGCTTTCACTGTTCGATTGTATCCTGGAAGCAAATAAATGTCTTTTACAATTCCTCACAGTTCAACCAATGTGTACCGGTCTTTCTTTACCGTGCGTTGGTGGTCTAACATTACACCCATGTTCAGCCAACATTCATTTCCCACAAGGGACCATTTTATTGAGAGGCATTAAAAAATCATGCTAGAGCTTTTCACGGAAGATGTCGTTTGTTAAATGAAGCACAGCTAAAACTGAGAGGGGAATTCACTTTATTTCTATGCGCTATCTGTGTTGATTTAGTATTTGGTTCACTAAAGATATGTGCAACTGCAGGAAGCTATATAATTTAGTATGTTAAAGCAATACGCCCCAAGAAGACATGGTTTACAGTGAATTTATAACATAGCTAAGGGACGTTTTTAGGCTCGGCGTGAAGCGGAGTGCCTAAAATGCCATTAGCTGTTATAAATTCACTGTAAACCACGGCTTCACGGAGATTATTGCTTTTATAAAACAGTAATTCCATATATGTGGTAAGGGTTTCACAGAATAAAACAGAAAATCAAGTGTAATGATATGCTGTAAATAAAAACAGTATTCTTCCACCAAGCAATGTAGTTCCTTGGTTCCAACAGAGTGGTTGCCGAGCAACAAATAGAAGTAAACATTCTAGGTTCTGATTGGACAAGCTTTTTTTTGTAAAGTCTAAAGCCCTGTTCACACCAAGAATGATAACTATAAAGATAACTATAAAGATAACGATATTAGCATCCACACCTGTTTATTCTGAGCGCACCTGCGTCTACCGCTTTAAATCCTCAAGCTCGTTATATCAGGGTGGATTCTGATTGGATGTGAATGTTTGTATCGTTCATCGGCTGGAAAAAAAATAGTTCTGAAAGTGATTCCAACGATACCGTTTATCTATGCCTTTATCGTTGTAGTTGTAGTGTGGACTCTTTAATATTGAGAAAATTTTTTTAGAACTATATCTTTATCGTTATCTTTATAGTTATCGTGCTTGGTGTGAACGGGGCTTAAATGAACGCAAATTAGAAATGTGGCCAGTTAATAATCATAATTTGTCCACTAAAAATATTGTGCAAAATCAAATGCAGTAAGCAAGCACATGTGACTATATTGTTTATTTGAATATTTCAGTTTATGATGCTCTTTTCCATCATTTGATCAAGTAGATAATAATTTGTTATGTAGAAACAATTTTCACCCAGACAATGATACTAAATATCACACACAAGTAGCAAATTTATATATATATATATATATATATATATATATATATATATATATATATATATATATATATATATATATATATATATTTTATAATAAGGTATGCAATTTAAATATGCATATGAACAAGAAGATTTTGTTTGAAAAAAAATAGATAACTTTTTTTTTGCATAAATCATGTTTTCATTTTGTTGTATTGTGTTAGCTGCTATATTTATTTATTTATTTATTTATTTATTTGTTTATTTATGTAGTTATCTATTTTTTTGGAAATGAGCTCTTCATTCATTATGTAAATTAATTTAAATATGCAATGTCTATGTAAGAGCATTTAGTGATTTTTTTTTTTTTTTTTTTTTTTTTTTTTTGAATTTGAATTTGCAACACTGGGTTATTGGAAAAACCTGCCTACATTTCTGTAGAACATGAAATACTGAAATACACTTTTCAGATGACTATGGTCATTATATTATACACATTTGCTGAGGCAACCATGCCAGTTCTTTTGTGCATTGTTGTGACTCATGTTTCACGGGGCTCAAATTCATGTGCTCCGTAAATACATTGCTGTATGGGGTATGGTATCGAGCAAGTTTCCACGTATGAACAGCCATGAATGGTATCACGTGATGCAAACATAAAAAAAGCAAAACATTAGATAAAAATACGTTTGCTGAAGCAAGAATGCCATTTTAACTTGTTTATACACGTCTTTGAGCTCTTTTGTGCAGTGTTGTGACTCATGTTTCACAAGACTCAAAAACCAAGCGCTGAATATCACAAGTTAAATGTTATACCAGGTGGGCTACCGAGCAAGTTTACTATATCAGAAACGCCATACATATGGAACTGGTTATGAGATGCAAATGTGTAAATGTTTTAGTACACAAATCATGCACCATGGTAAAATTCATAACATAGTATTGTGCAAGGAAGTGTGCAAAAATGAGTCTAGATTAAGCAATAATCGGCTCGCATAATCATAATTTGTGTGAAAAAGAATGCCACTTGTTGGTTTTTTCAGCCTCTAGCGTTTATTTTACCTGGAAACTGTAGTTAAATGTATGCATAGGTTCATTTTTTGCAATTTTGCAGAAATGTAGGCAGAGTCATACATTTCCAGTGATCCTAGGCTGCAAATTCCCCCTTGGTTAGTTCGACTTTATTGTCAAATTCCCTTCTGAATCCCACTTTCCAGGCTATATATGCAGCAGAAGTCGGTTCTCAGCTGTAGTTCTTAGGGTTGGGTGGTCAAAGCCACTCAATCTCCCTACTACACGCAATTAGCTTTGTGGTTGAATTGCCTGGGGCTTTACCCAGGTCAAGCTGAGCTTCCCAAAACGACTGCAAATGAAAGCTCACATCCAGAGGCAAACCTTCTGCAGGAATCTAGCCTGCTTTGTGATTACCACAGGACTGAGACATTTATTTTGTGTATCTTTGATGAGCAGTTTGCCCTCCAAAGTCGATTCCCCAGGTCAGGTG
>NC_068387.1:0-20972 GCF_023724105.1 Carassius gibelio
ACCTCAGATGCTTCTGACTCCACTAGAAAAGATGGCGAACAAGTTGCAACCCTGATGGTTGATGTACGCTACGGTTGCAGTGTTGTCCGTACGGACCAGAACGTGCTTGTCCTTTCAGCAGGGTCCCGAAGCAGTGCAGAGCAAGCCGTACTGCTAGCAACTCGAGGCAATTGGCATGCAACTGAAGTTGGGGTCCCGTCCAGGAGCCTAACACAACATGCCCATTGCAGAGGCATCTGTTGACACAAAAACATGTCTGGACACCGGTTCTAGGGGCATGCCAGAAATGAGGGGTCTGACCACGGGGTGAAGGTTCTGAGGCAGGCCGGAGTGATGGTCACTCGGAGTGTGCCCAGTTGCCATGCCCCTCTCGGTGTCTCCTCACTGTGGCTGGGGTGAAGGCAGCTGCTGTGGCTGAGCGGGAGTGGAGAAGGCCTCAGGGGGTGCCCTCGGCAATGAGCAGGCTGAGGCGGCTGCGCCGGCGGCAGGGTGGAGGCAGCAGTGGGCTGCCAGGGCAGGATGTGTCCGATGGCCTCAGACTGCTTCTGGGAGGCAGAGAACTGCTGGGCAAAGCTCTCTACCGCGTCGCCGAAGAGGCCATCCTGGGAAACCGGGGAGTTGAGGAGCGGAGCCTGATCAGACTCCCTCATGTCTGCCAGGTTTAGCCATAGGAGGCGCTCCTGGACCACCAAAGTAGATATCACCTAACCCAAGGAGCGTGCAGTGATCTCCGTCGCCTGGAGAGCGAGGTCCATGCAGCTGCTTGAGTAGCTTGGCCTGGTAAACTTGAAGGGAGGCCATGGTGTGCAGGGCATAAGTGGCCTGGCCCGCAGCTCTGCAAGCCTTGGCCACAAGCATGGATGAGAACTTACAGGTCTTGGAGGGCAGCTTGGGACCACCACGCCAAGCGGAGGTGCTCTGCGGACACAGTTGCATCACAACAGAATGGCCCGAGGAGGTTGGCTCATCGGGGAAGCCCACATGGTAACCCTCAGATCACCCTTGCCACCAGCCGAAGTAGCCCTCTTACGAGAAGAGGAGCTAGAACAGGGTATGGCAGAGGGGACTCTATACCTCTTAAGATAAACAAGTCTCGGTCTTAACACAGAGATGGTCATGTCCCCGCAATGAGAACATGAGTCATACACAAACGCAGTCTCAGCGTGCTGAAAGCCCAGACACGTGACACAGCGATCGTGGCCGTCATGGAGAGCAATATATCGACTGCACCCAGGAACACACGGGCGAAATGACATCTTTAAAAAGACGCAAACTCAGCCCGTTCTCTTTTTGTCTCAGAGGAAATAGCTCTTTTAGGTGCTGAAGTGCTCAGAGGAACGCTTTAGCTGACGCAAGAAACCTAGATGAAACGCTGAATCGTGTGGTCACACTAACACCAGTTGATTCATCTTTAACCACTCCAGTGAAAGCAGCAAGCGAAGTGCTCGGCTCCGAAGCGAAAGCTTGAATGCAAGTTGCTCTAGATGCTCCTTATTTACCCAGTCTGCGGGGCGAAGCTAGCGATGCAAATTCCGCAGACCAAGGTACTCAATGTACCATTGGCTCATTTTGTAACCACTCGAAGGTGATTGGGCTCTCAGACGAGATCCCATTTGTCAGTCTCTTTCTGACGTAACGTAGAACATGACCGACTGAAAAGGAACATGTCGTTTCTAAAAAATCCTATATCATTGATTAACAATCTCAGAGCTCAAGGTAGATCAGTCTTTAAAGATTTATACATTGTTGTTATTATTGTTTATACTTTAAAATCAGTTTCCCTATATATGAAAAATTAAATCTGATTTTTATTCTCAGAAGACCACTGTTGCATTCTATAGGTCCCTACAATCTGTAATATCTTGGGTACTTTACATCTAGTGTAGCTCAGGAAAGCTACAGCAATACAGAGTGAAAAAACATACAGCAATACAGAGTGAAATAATATATGCACTGTTGTTTTAACTTTTCTTTTTTTTTTTTCTTTTTGAATGTATCAGTAAATAAATAGTGAGAAATTTTCTGCATTTTCGGATCACCAGTAAATTCTCTTTCTAGACTGGATGACTTATGACAAACTTTAGAATACAATATTTTGAAATGATACAATCATGAAAACATGTTCTCAAGGTGTTTGGAGCTGCAGACAGTTTCCCCCACCTCTTTCTCATACCCAAACTGATCAAGCCTTAACGTCTGCAGCTTTAGCATTCTGGAACTGAGGATCTGTGTACTGTTAACAGAGGTTGACACCACTGCAAGAGGCTCATTATGTACACAATGAACCGTGGTGTCAATTCCATCCTTGAACTCTGCAGCAAAGTCAGGAGGAAAATGGTTTGACTCCAGTTCATTGCACTCAGAAACCTGTTGCTTCTCATCATATTGTTGCTGATCCACACAATAGAGAAACAGCAGAAATTAGCACACATCTGTCATTTTTTTCTTTTTTTATGCAATTTCTGTTGTCTTGTTCAAGCCAAGGCAATTATAGATGAGAAATTTGTTTTCTGTGTCTTAGAAAAACAGCATGGTTTCACTGCCAAGCTGGCCCTGTCTTAATAATAATAATAAATTATTAAATGTAAATGATTGAATGTAATAATAATAATAATAATAATAATCAGCATATTTTACACCTACTTTTCTTCAGTATTGTGACATTTCCAACTGAAACAGAATATTAAAGGGTTTTATTTTAGAGCACCTTGCTCTCATAGTACATTGGAATTAGGGACACACTGCTTCATTGTGAAATAAAAGCAATTATCTGTACAAACGAGCATTGGTGGTCTGTTTTGCCCCTTTTTATAAGATGTAAAATAAGTCTCTGATGTCCCCAGTGAAGATTTAGCTTAAAATCCACTCACTAAGAGATGTTTTTATAGCTTTTAGAAATTACCACCTTTAGGTTATGAACCATAGTACAGTAGTGTATGTGATGTCGTATTTTTTTTCTGCTGTAAAGTTAGCCCTTTTAACATGGGGGGTCTATGGGATTGACTCCCTTTTCGAGCCAATCTCTACCAGCCAGTCGATGAATTGCCGTTTAAGTCACTTCCATGTTGGTTTCAAGAGAGAGACCGGAGGGTTGTCGCTTGTTATGAGACAAAATGCTGTGTTTTTGTGTTTGTCCCTTTAAATGCAAATGAGCTGGTGCCTCCAGCCTCCCTTTTCAGAAGAGGGAGGAGCTTTAAGATCTCATGCTCCAGCAAACCAATGCTGGCCTTTGCAAATAAACATTTCACTATTAGTACAAGCCTGTTATCTTTACTCCATTTAAAAGTCAGTTATCTGATTTTACTGTGCATAATACGTAAATGCGTGTTTATGAATTACACAGACAGGGAGCACAGTGTGATAAAAATAATGCCATAGCTTGTATCATGGTACCTTTGTGTGCTATCACAAACTTTATAAGTTAATTCAAGTGGTCGACTTCACACTGCATTCGTATGCATTTTTTTAACTACCACATTCCTATTTCCAATCATTCTGGTAGCACGTGAAGGCAGAATCAATGAAAACAGACAATGGTAGCATTAGCTTTAGCAAACTGATCCTTCTTTCAGAAGGAAACTTTGCTCAACTCAAGCACTGAACTGACCCTGATTTGTCAGGCAGTCTGGCATAAAATGATGATTGAAATGTTTTTTTTGGGGGGGGGGGGGGGGGGGGGGTAACCACTGTATCCTCAGCTGCTCTGATGAAAGGAGTCTATGGTGGCTCCTGTTTGTTGGGGCATCCCAAAACAGAACAATTGTAATGCTCTGACATTGTACCTCTCCAGCAGTAACTGTAAGAAAACATTTTTAACATCACTAAGGGCAGGGTTTATAATTATAGGGCAGAGATCCTCACAAATGAGTGAGACTTTTTCACTACAATGTCGTCAACAAAGGAAAAAACCTGGAACTGCTCATTTGTTGTTGTTGTTGTTGTCTTTTGCATAACAGGTGAAATTATCTTTGAAATTATCTTTGAAATTATCTGTTGATCAAGGCCGATTATATCCTGTTGGTCAAAAGGGGGCGGAAATACATGTCAGACTCCAACTCATTGGTGTCGCTAGGCCATTTTTAGGGGGGCTATAGGCTCAGCCCTACTCAGTACTACTCAGCCCCCTTACAATTTTGAGATTAGTTCCATAAAACTGTACAAGAATTCGTGATCGCCTCAGTTCCATTTACATTTAATATAAAAACAGTGTCAGACATTGATCTACTTCGCCCCGACTTTCAGTGCATTCTTTTTTAATCCTCTGACCGCGGCGGCGCAGAGCTAGGAACAAAGGACAAGGTGTTTGTTTAATGATAGATTGTTATAATATCTGCATGTATACATATACAGTACAGACCAAAAGTTTGGAAACATTACTATTTCTAATGTTTTTGAAAGAAGTTTCTTCTGCTCATCAAGCCTGCATTTATTTGATCAAAGCTACAGAAAAAAATATAATATTAACATGTGTGTGTGTGTGTGTGTATTGTATACCCTCATTGGGGGATGATCTCCCCTAAAATTAAGATCCTAGAATTGTCTCCGCTACAACTCGTGTGAACAAAATGTGTACTGTGTAGAATTTAGGGCTGTCAGAATTAATACAATAATAACGCATTGACATAATCTCAAAGGCATAATAATAATAATAATAATAATAATAATAATAATAATAATTAAAAGCAATGACATTGTTTCTTAATGTCCTTTACATTACAACTTATTTTTAAAGAGATGACAGTGAATCATCAGTTTATTTGTTCATTAATTGTATTTTTTTTTTGAAGTCTTGGTTTCACTTGAACCAGTGCCTGAAAGAATATCAATTATTAAGAATATCAATTATTAGCAACAATTGTTAAGAGGCATTAACACTATTAGGGCCAGATTTGCTTAGCTGGTAGTGGACATTTCTGTGGGTGATTTACTGACAATGCACAAATTAAAAAACACAGATGCAGCCACATAATAACGATCAATCCAATTTACCAAGAGCATTGCAAATTAATATCTGCATTAAGACATTCATTTTTGGGGGGCGTTAAATAAGGGTCAAATACCAGTAATTTGATGTGGATATATCTGAAACATCAAATTTGAAGTACAGGGAATTGTAGGAATGTCAATTTACAGTTAGTCACTTAAAAGGTTTTTACTGTAGCATTTTTACAGTCTTTTACCATTAAATTCAGTCTTTTTTATTAAAGCAATTCATAATTTCACAATCATCATCTAAATAAAATAAACACAATTTGATCCCTATTGAAAAAAAATGTATATATGTACACTGCTAAATTAACTAGCTATTATTCACCAAACTATGGAATCTGCAAATAACCTAAGTGAGGACATTTACTGGGCCACTGTGCCAATAATAATATTATTTAATATAAACACTGCTTGTTTGTAATAAAGTGTCTATAACTAAGTTGATTTGCTGTGAGCGCTGTCATGATGTGTTGGCTTACATTAAACATTACATTTGTTGGTTTTGTGCACAGGCCGATTGTGTGATAATGCATTTGTAATGAGGATTTTAATTTGACTTCAATTTAGCTATGTTTTACATAGAGGATATCAGTCACTCTCACTGCCATGCGATGTGTGACTCTAGGGCAATGTATCGCACCCCAGACGTGTCGCATTCAGTTCGAGATGGCAGTACAAAACCTTAATCTACTCTCCGCACAGTCAAACATTCACTTCAAGAATGAGCAAGTGGTGTCAATGAGTTTGAATTTCGGTGATAAAAAGCAAAACAAAACTGGGCAAACAGAATTTGAAAGTGCATTCTATTGTAGTCCACCACTAAAGGTGGAATTGTCAAAGATGACTATTTTAATGGGACTCGCTGCTGCTTTTCTGCTGTATTGTCTGCAAATCTGTGCCAGTTATGGAGGGACTGGGTGAGCGGATCCACAACAGCTTTGGTGCCTACACTCTGCGGTAATGAACTGTAATTATTGTTCTGCATTCTCATTGGTTTCTTCACATGTGGGGCATGTAATGTTCATGAAAAGCTGTCCACAATTTTTTTCTTACGAAATAGAAGAAGTCACTGCTTGCTACTGATATTAATAATAATGATAATAATTCCTTACATTTACATAGTGCTTTTCTAAGCACTCAATGCACTTTACATTGTCAGGGTATCTGCTCATCCACCACCAGTTTATTAACATCCCACATAGCAAACGGACTTGACCCAAATGTGGGCTCAAGCTGGTACTGCTGGCCTACTGTTGGCAATGGCATGTACCCTTTCAGCCAGAGCTGGGCCATGTGGGGCAATGACGGCACGGCGGGGATCCAGCAAACAATATGAGGGCCGATTGTTGGTGGGAGGAGTGTGGCAGTCCAGTGATATGTGGCCGAAATCAGGCTAAGATCGGGCAGCATATTATGTAACCCATGATAAACAAGATAAACACAATATTGCACGATAATGATTAAATGATCACAGACATTTTAATGGAGTGTAGTGTTGTTAAAATGTAGTCTCTGAAATGGCAAGTCAAAACAGAATGAAACATTATGATTTCAAAATTCAGCAAATCATTCAAGTGCATTAAACTGCACTTAGTTATAATTTTATTAAATGTTATATTATTATTCATGGTACAAATAATCTTAGAATCCTTACATGAAAAGAGACAGAGAGAGAGAGAGACTTCATTTAACCATTATCATGAAATATTCATTTGGTTTACCATGGGGCACATCATTTTTATTAGTATGCTGTCATGCACTAGCATTAAATAAAATGATCATGAAAGTATTTTATTTTTATTTAAATCCTGTATCCATGTGTTGCTTGGTGTGAGGAACAGATCCTAATTCAAATTAGGAATCCTAATTTGCAATCGGCGATATGTATCTCCATCCTCTTTAGCTATAGTAACAATTAAAAAATGTGCTGTTAGGAAGTTTTACAACAAGTTTTACGAGAGTGATATCAAATGCTTATTGGCTCTCGCCGGTTTCATCATAGATTGCGACATGCCGTGTTTCCGGTGATGCAAGTTTTGAATGAGAAATGTGTGCCTTGACGGAGTGGATCGGGATAGTATTTTCAGTGTTTAACAGATTAAATTATTCCCTGCTTCTCACGATTCTATTATACTGCCTAAGAGGACTGCAACTGAAATGCATCGTCATTTGGATGACTGTGGTACTGCTCTTTGAAACATCTGCAATAAATTATTATGATGAAGTTACATAGACTGTATAATTTATACACTCACTCTTTATTGGTTGATTTGTTCTTTATAAAAAATAAATAGAAAAAACCATGCAATAATTTTTATTTTATTTCACAGTTACTGGATTTGTGGGTTTTACCTCTGATTTTCTGCTTATTTTAATGTACTTTATTGGCATAGTTTGTGTGTACATTCTCAGACAGCAAGCAGTGTCTGCCCAGATCTGGCCAACATGTGGCCCACGTGAAATCCATGCGTGCCAGATGTGGGCCGGATCTGGATCAACACTATGTTGCTGTCTGGATTACCAAAGCATGTCACAAAATGTATAATTGCGATTATAGTAATATGCAAGGCAATAATATGAAATATTAAGATTCTGTATTCCCAGACAGCAATATAGTGTTGGCCCAGATCTGGCCAACATCTGGCCACATGAAATCTATATAAGGCTCAGGTGTGGCTCAGATTGGGGGATTCTGGTAAGGCTGACAATTGGTACCAATAATAAAAACTGTTTTGGCCCAGTTCAGAGCCAGCTAAGGGTGATTAACTGGCTGAGATTTGGGCTGGTTATGGCCCATGTGTGTCCCTAGTCTTTAGGCAAGGCAAGGCAAAGTACTTTTATTTATAGAGCACATTTCAAACAGCCACTGCTGACCGAAGTGCTGTACAATCAGTTCAGACAATATAATACATATAAATACGTCAGCAGACACAATCACATCATAGCCCATCATAAAAACCCATCATAAAATTACATTTAACCAAAAGCCAAAGAGAAAAAAAAAAAGTCTTTAGTAAAGATTTAAAATTATCAATAGTGGAAGACAATCATAGGTTTTCTGGTAAATAATACACAGATGCGGAGCAGCAACAGAAAAGGCACAATCACCTTTTAATTTCAGTTTAGATCGTGGAGACCGGTACAGACCGGAGAAGGTCTGTTATATATTGAGGAGCTTGGCCATTTAACCCCTTAAACACATACAACAATACCTTGAACTTGACACGGTATTCAACCGGCAACCAGTGAAGAGAAGCAAGAATAGGTAAAATTTTATCCAATTCTGGCCCACTTCAGGGCCGTCATTCTTTGCGGTATTGGGTAGTGGGAAAAGTGATTGTGTGGCCGGATCTGGGCCGGAAGACATTTGCTATGTGGGATCAAAAGTCTGAAAAACAATTCTGATCAGAGGCCAGTTTCCCAACCTTTAAATGGCCACCCAGGTGAGTTTTAGTTTAGTTTAAGAAAACTCTTTCTTTCTTTCTTTCTGCATTAGCTTTAAAATTGCATTCATCTCCATGGTAACTTATGCTACATGGCGGACCTGCTCTGAAGCAGTTTTTTATTCTGGCCAATATATTGTAAACCAAAGTTGGACTAATCAGGTGTTAACAAAGTAACAAAAAAAAAAAAAAAAAAAAAAAAAAAAATATATATATATATATATATATATATATATATATATATATATATATATATATATATATATATATGTATATATATATATATATATATATATATATATATATATATATATATATATATATATGTTAACTTAACAGAGATGACATCACTGAACTCAATAATGAACTGCCTTTAACTATCATTTTGCATTATTGACACACTGTTTCCCTAATGCTGTTCAGTTGCTTTGGCGCAATGTATTTCCTTTAAAGCACTATATAAAAACTATTAACTATTGAACTTTTAATTTAAATGAATATAAATATATACATTTGGTGCCCCCCACTAATATTGGCACCCTTGGTAAATATAAGCAAAGGCAGCTGTGAAAATATATCTGCATCATTGATCTTTTACAAAACAATTCACAAAATTCTCAAAAATACCAACATTTCGTTGAAATAAAACAATTGAAAGTTGAGAGAAAATCTCATGATGAAATAAATGTTTTTCTCCAATGCATGTTGGCCACAATTACTGGCACTCCTAAAATTATTATGAGTAAAACATCTCCGTAGTATATTTCCATTCATATTTGTTAAATTTTTTTGTACTCCAGGGTGACTAGGATCATGAAATTGTCCATCCATGACGTCCTGTTCCACAGGATTACAAATATGAGGAGTAAAACCAAAGAATATAGCTGATGTGCAGAAAAAGATTGTTGAGTTTCACAATAGAAAGTGGCTGAAAAAAAAGAGATAAAGCATTGAAATCCCCATTTCCAGGGCAATAATTAAAGGGTTACAAAAACTGAAGATGTTACAAATCTTCCTGGAAGAGGACATGTGTCTATATTGTCCTAATGCATAGTGAGGAGGAGAGTTGAGTAGCCAAAGACTCTCCAAGGATCACATCTGGAGAATTGCAGAGAGTAGTTGAGTATTGGGGTCAGAAAGCCTAAAAAATACGATATCAAACAATCACCACAGTTGTTTGGGAGGGTTTCAAGAAAAAATTATCCTCCCTCATCCAAAAGCTCCAGCATATTCAGTTTTCAGATATTACTATAAATTCTAATGACACTGACTAATATGGTCAGATGAGACTAAGAAAACAGTTTTTTTGCAGTAAAACCACCTGTTAAAATGTACTGCTGGATCTTTAATGTTGTGGGTGTGCTTTTCTGTCGGATGTCTTGTACGTCGTGTTCAGATGCATGGCATCATGGATTCTAACAAATACCAACAGATAAAAATATCTAAACCTGACTGCCTCTTTAAGAAATCTTATAATGGGCCATCATTGGATCTTCTATCAGGACAATAATCCAAAACCAACATCAAAATCCACACAAAAATGGGTCAATGTGCACAAAATGAAGCTTTTTCCATGGTCATCCCAGTCCTCTGAACTGAACCCTATAGAAAATGAGTGGGGTGAACTGAAGAGAAGAAGCACCAACATGGAGCTGTGAATCTGAAGGCTCTGGAGTGATTAAGGATTTTTTTGTGTTTTTATTTGATTTGATTGATTTAATGAGACAAAACAGTTCTAGAAGTAAATTAGTCTGAAACTTATTATATATATGACATTTATCAGACACTTTTATTCAAAGCAACTTACATTGCATTCAGGCTAACAATTTTCTCCTAACATGTGTTCCCTGGGATTCAAACCGCCAACATTACGCTTCCTAACACAATGCTCTACCACTTGAGCTACAGGATATATAGGATATATATACACAGAAGACAAAATAAAAAATATTATGGATCCCATGATGCTTCATTAAATACATTTAATAAAGCATTAGTGCATTAGTACATTAGTACAATACATTAGTCCTGTTACATGTAAGAATTTAATAAACAGTCATGGCGATTGTCTTTGAGTTTACACATTTAGCACAAATATGACATGCATGCACATGTATATCCAGATTCATCTGACGCAGATGGCCCTGCAACAGGTGATTCTGAGCCATATTCTCTGCACATGTTTTCTTGAGAGGAAACAATCAACAGTGTCGAGCATCTGAGGCTTTGCTGGGAGATATCGAAATGCAACAGTTCCCAGCCATCCCATAAAAGCAGGGCTCTTGGTCCTCATTATAAAACTCAGCAAGAGCCTGTGAGCAAACATTGCTGTGCTGATGGAAGCTAAAGCATAACCATGACAAATGAGAAGTTGTGTCAGCAGAGAACAACAGACCAAGCCCTAAATGCCCCAATTGGTCAATCTATGCATGCCTTGCTGTTCATCAGTGTCAGTTTAAAGCAGTACAATAAAACCAGGGACAAAATAATAATAATAATAATAATAATAATAATAATAATAATAATAATAATAATAATAATAATAATAAATCCCTTCTTTTAACTGAATATTAAAACCCAGTGCAGTTTCAAGTTGTTTTATGAGGGGCAGGGATCCAATAGTGTGGAACATTTGATAGCAAATGGTAGCATATCTCAGGCATGCACCAATGGTGTAAAACTTTTGTGTATTAAATCCTCTGGATAAGAGAATATGTGGGATATAAAAGGAACAAACACAGAGATATGATGTGGCTTTGGTAACATCAATGGCCTGCTAGGCAACCAAAATCAGTATGAGCTTATGAAGTGTAAGGTTTAAAAATCAAGATTTGAAAAATAAATATAAGATTGATTTAATGATACAGCTGATGAGCCAAATGAGACATGTTTAAAATTAAAATGTGCAGTTGTTAATAATTTAGTAAACCTACTCATCTCAACTATTGTTTTAGTCAAACCATCAAATTTCAATCATGAAAAAAAATAAGACGACAGCTCTTTTCAGTTGGATTTTATTATTTTATTTCAAATATATATATTTTTAGGTTTAGATTTACAAAAAAGCCAGTTTTTCTAATATACATAAACTCTGAATAATAGATTTATAAACTAGTTTTACTGCCTTGTCTTGTGAATTGAACATATAAGAGTGATAAGATATTCCAACAGGGTCTCCAATTTCAATTTAACCAGCAAAACTCATTTGATGTAATGATTGGAACACAGGAGACGAGAGATCCAAG
The DNA here is from genome assembly GCF_023724105.1 of Carassius gibelio. Classification (NCBI taxonomy): domain Eukaryota; kingdom Metazoa; phylum Chordata; class Actinopteri; order Cypriniformes; family Cyprinidae; genus Carassius; species Carassius gibelio. The sequence goes on from NC_068387.1 coordinate 11,678, forward strand.
AGCAGTGTGAGTTTTATTGGGTAATCCAAAATCAGAATCAAAACAAGCAGGGTTTTTAACCAAACATTAGTCCAAAAAAAAAAAAAAAAAACAGGAAACAAGAAACTAGAACACAAGGAACGCGAGGAAACTGGGAGACGGGAAATAAGAACTCCATGAAACAAACAGACCGGTTTAAATAAGCAGGATAATGACTATGAAAGTGAAGACACCTGAGTGCAATTAACAGGAGAGCAATTACTGTGATGATGATACTTGTGGGAATTGTAGTGCCTGCGGTGAGGTGCCTATGGGCAAGTGAGACCACTAGTGGACACCCAGGGAAACACAGACCAGACACCGTGACATTTGGTTGCATTGTGATTTTCATGGAAGTCTCAAGTTACAGGTGGCAGTTTTTCATTTTTCAACGTTTAACCCTCTGTCGATTAACACGTATACACGTTAGGAGTCATTTTCTCTTGATAACCCTGAAAAGAACTTAAATTACACTTTCATTTTTAATCATAAAGATAAGATCAATACATCAATCGAATCTGTAAAGGGTCAAAATTTTTTGGATACAGACATAATAACAACAAAACTTTGTGCACTTATAAAATAAAGATAACAAACAAGGTGTGCTGTCTGCAGCCTTTGTCTGCGCTGATCTTCATTTACAAACACGTCATTAAAATGAACTGTAACTCCGTGAATACTCAACGAAGAGACATGAGAGAGATATCTATAGAAAGCTTGACATGTCTACTTTTCAACTAAACAAGTGTGATAAAGTAATCCACATGAAAACAACGCAATGTCCGTTTTTCACGTCTCCCTTCATTATCTAATGTGACCACGCCCTCGCGCTAAACATGCTATTCAAATTCAAACTGAAGCGAGGCTTGAATACGCCCACACAGAAGAAAAAGCAGCGAGACTGTTCTTCAAGTTTTTGTATTTTACTGTTTGCTTCGCGATGAGAGGTATAAGACATAATTCACCCCAAAAAGATGTGATGTGGTTGAGGATTTGAGAAATGGATTTCCTCAGAAAAAAAGAATGAAGCACTAGAAGCACTAGAACTCACAATCCCAATCGAAGGGTTGTGAGTTCTAGTCTCGGGCTGGACGGAATTGTGGGTGGGGGGAGTGCATGAACAGCTCTCTCTCCACCTTCAATACCACGACTTAGGTGCCCTTGAGCAAGGCATCGAACCCTCAACTGCTCCCCGGGTGCCGCAGCATAAATGGTTGCCCACTGCTCCGGGTGTGTGCTCACAGAGTGTGTGTGTTCACTGCTCTGTGTGTGTGCATTTCGGATGGGTTAAATGCAGAGCACAAATTCTGAGTATGGGTCACCATACTTGGCTGAATGTCACGTCACTTTCACTTGTCACTTGTCACTTGTCACTTGGGGAAGTCGTGGCCTAATGGTTAGAGGGTTGGACTCCCAATCGAAGGGTTGTGAGTTCTAGTCTCGGGCCGGATGGAATTGTGGGTGGGGGTAGTGCATGAACAGCTCTCTCTCCACCTTCAATACCATGATTTAGGTACCCCTGAGCAAGGCATTGAACCCCCAACTGCTCCCTGGGCGCCGCAGCATAAATGGCTGCCCACTGCTCCGGGTGTGTGTGTGTTCACTGCTCTGTGTGTGTGCATTTCGGATGGGTTAAATGCAGAGCACAAATTCTGAGTATGGGTCACCATACTTGGCTGAATGTCACTTCACTTCACTTTATTCAGCAGAGATCAAACGTGAGTAAGTCTCTTTTTATGTATTTATATACTTTACTAGTTTTCACATAACCTGTAAACATTTTACTAGTTAGACTTTTTCCAAACTAGAATTCCTGACTAATTGTATAATCAAGTGAAACATTATGAAGTTTCAATAACAATATACACTTCTATACCATTCAAAAGCTTGATGTAAATAATATAAATTTAATAAATAAAGATTACTAACAAATGCAAAAACAATGCTGTTCTTTCTATTTATTCCCCTTAAAAAACCCTGAAAAATATGTTCAGCTCTTTTCAACAATAATAATAATAATTATAATAATAATTTTTTTTTTTTTTTTTTTTTTTTTTTTTTTGTAGGAAATTAGATTGTTAAAAGGATTTCTGAAGGATTGTGTGACTGGAGTAATGATGCAAAAAAAAATAGTTTGAAAGTCAGCTTTGATTGTTCCTAGTAAACTGTTTAACTGCTCCCCCAAGTGGATATTAAATTATGTTGTGGGATAATTAAATATATTCTAAATAAACTACAAACATAAAATTATATAGATTTATTTTGTCCTCACATTCTTTCTTGTAACACCTCCCTCTCAGTGACACACAGCTGACTTAAAGGCTCATTATGCAGCTCATTATGCAGGCCTTTGTCTTCTCAGGTGTAAATCACAGTGATATTCATGATAGTTGACGCCTACACGCTGACTTTTACCAACAAAAAGTGTCTTAGAAAATTTAAATCAACATATTGTTTTCTGTAAGTGAGTAAACAAGATGGTTTTCACATAATTTAGAAATAAAAATTCTAGGCTACAAGCTCCAGTTCTCAAAAATCCCGGGAACCATTGTTCTTTATGTGTTTTATTGCTTTATTCAAGTGTTTTAACATTTTTAGTTTTCAACTAACCATGCATAAAAAAAATTTTCTCAAAAACACAATCATTTACATAAATGCTGCTCAATTATTATTGCAGCACAGTTTGTGCTGATTACAGTGAGATTAGACTTTACCCATTTAGATATTTATAAGAAACTGACAAAAACACAAATGTCAGGGCAAAACTTCTCCAGGCCCCCAAAATACCCTTAGACTCTCATGTAATCACAATTTTACATTTTTCAACAAGTGTGGAATCTTGACAGCTCTGATGGTCAAATTCATTGAGGCTGACACATTATCATGGCAAAACATTATTCCACTCAGAGACACAACTACATTTCAAACTCTTGCATTTCTGATTCTTTTCATGAGCTGTTGATTTATTAAGATGACTCTCAGTAATACATAATATAAATGCCACTGAGATGGCATACAGAACGGTACATAGCAGCAGAGTCCTCCGTGTAAGAGAATTCTATTGCCAAGAAAAGAAGATTGTCACCATGGAAACTAATTTCATTTCTTCCAGGAGACCAGAGCAATACAGACAAGAGTAGGCTGGCCGCACATAACTACTTTCCAGTAATGTCCATGTTTCAGATCCCACCCATAATATCACTTCACTTGAACTTCATCCTGCAGCTGTGTGGACAGAATTGTGAAAGTACAGTCTTACAGACCACTTTGCTGATTACACATTACACTAAGTGCATGTTTAGTTAATATTCACTTTTAAACTTAGTCACTATAGGTAACATTTTACAACTGAGGAGGTATGGAAGACGGTGTAGATTTTGTAAGCCTTAGCATATTTATATATTTATGTCTCTTTCATATTACATATGTAAAATAGATTGTAAACTGCATTTTTTGTTGTTAATTTTAAGTAATTATTATTGTTGTTGTTGTTTTTAATTATTTAATGGGCTTTTTGCCTTTAATTGATAAGATAGTAGTGGAATCAAACACATAAATGTATCCCATTTATTTTTAATCTAGTGAAGAATAATTGCATTTTTATAAAATATTACAATACCAAACATGTTTGGAATAACATATACACATGAATCACAGTGTCTGACCAGGAACATGCTTTAAGAAAGTAAACAGAATCCATTTTTATTAAAATAAAGTGGTACCAATACCCGTTTAAAGATAACTGTTACATAATTTAAACCAGCATTTGGGGAAGTTGATGGTTATATATGCCAGATTGTGTCTAGGCCTTTACAAATTCGACATGTAATATGTGACCCTGGACCGCAAAACCTCAGGCCGGCAATACCACAACTGTGGTGCCCATGAGCAAGGCACCAAACTCCCAACTGCTCCCCGGATGCCGCAGCATAAATGGCCGCCCACTACTCTGGGTTTGTGTTCATGGTGTGTGTGTGTGTGTGTGTGTGTGTGTACTGCTATGTGTGTGCACTTTAGATGGGTTAAATGCAGAGCATGAATTCACCATACTTGGCTCTATGTCACGTCACTTTCACTTCCATCACTCGGCACATCATCCCATGTACAGTAATAATAATTCTAAGGGTATCTATTGGCTCTAGTCCTCCAGTAAAAGGTGAAGTGAGGGGGACACAAAGATGTTACTGGCTAGCAATCCAGGCACGAAAGTTAAAAACGACATGTGAGGGGCCCAGTGTCACTTTCCAGAACTGTTAAATTTGACCTGCGGAAGCCAGACTTCCTGTTCTTTGCTGGGACAAGGCAGAGAGAGAGAGGCCAATGAGAATAGGCCCCTGGATTAAATCCAAATCATAGCTCTGCCACAGCACTATACATATCCTTGACAGCTCCATTAATTTAGATGTAATGCCTGCCAAATGGGTGTGTGTGATTATAATATTTGCCTTTCACATCTGGGAATATATATAATAATAATTAAATAATAATAATAATAATAATAAAATAATTAGATAATAATAATAATAATAATAATAATAATAATAATAATAATAATAATAATAATAATCTTGCCTCGCCATTTTCTTCTCTTATCTTTTCACTCTATAACATATCAGAGTACAGAAGTACAGTAAAATGGTATGGAAACAGGATTGCATGTAAATCATCTCAAATAGGTCAGCACAACTGACATTTGATTATCACAAAGTGAATTACTAGCTGCTAGGCAGACATACATCCCACATCAAAGTAAGCCACAGACCCACCAAAGCCACAGACAAGCCACAGACCCACAATGCATGTCAAATTTGTCAAGGGTTCACCATAAAAACAGGTGTCAAACAACATATGGACATAATATCTGTGATGAAAAAATTCAGTTTGGCTGTATTTAGACACAGAACCACGAAACCAAGTAAAGATGATGTAGAAGATGCAAATGTGTCTCCACAACTTCATTTGCATTTGTGAGTGAGTGTGCAGACACACGTCAACAGCGATAGAACTTCCTCTTATGTAAGAGCTCTCATTGAGTTCCATAAATCTTTTTTTTTGTTGTTGTTGTTGTTTTTTCAAAAACTGACTCAAGGTTATGATTTTGGCTTGTTACAACCACATTAGAATTATATCTTCTGTTTTCACTCATCTTTTAATTAACAAGCACACATTTTATTTTTATTTTTTATTTTTTTTTGTCTTTGGGAATGATGAGCGTACATGTACATATACATAACTGTGTACACACACAAACCTTTTAAAAGATTTCAAAATATAAATAAATGTGTTTGTTTTTGTTTTTATAGAGACTCCATACAACACTTAACTTATTTCTTGTGTTACATTACGAAAAACATTTTGTTCCCTTCTGAAAATGGGTCTCTCATGTTGCATGAAACGCTTTGGAGAAACTCCGGTTTACTCTGAATTTTGAAGCCTGATTTGTTCACTTTCAGGCAACCCCATGAACAAATGGGATTTCAGCCCACCAAAATAGGCAGAGCTGACTGCCTGTAAGTCAGCACGTGCCCAAGCAAATTACCGCTGTGATAGTGGACCCACCCACAGCAACATGAATGTCAGTTCATCCGCTTGCAAAAGGCTCCATGGAGATGTACCACCAGCAAAGTGCATGTACAGGCATGTACAGAGGTTATTTCCTCGTTTCCAAGAAAGATGGTGGGCTCAGATTCATTCTTGATCTCAGACAACTGAATCGTGCACTGATTAAACACCCATTTAGGATTTTATCCTTAAAGCAGATCTTCATGCAAATGTGCCAATGGGACAGACTTTTATTGGTGGATCTGAAAAACTTTTACTTTCACATCCAGATAATGCAGACTCTACTCAGTCAAACATTCACTTCGAGAATAAGCAAGTGGTGTCAATGAGTTTGAAGTTTGGTGATTTAAAAAAAAAAAAAAAAATGGAATGAGAAAGTGCGGTTAACTGTAGTCAAAGCATGGAGGCCGGTGGTGCCAACGGTGTGCATGTAGAAAACAATGTGTTTGAATATTGAAGACATGGTGATGTGCAGCACTGCACTTTTTGTCCGTTATACAGCTAGCTAATCAAACGCAGAACTTGATTTTACCAAGTGAGACATGTTCCTGGGACAACATCTTTGTTAAGAAAATGAAAAGGATCTTTTATCCACACCATAACCTATGAAAACTATGCAAGTGCATATGTAACAGTCCATTGTTGCACTGTGTTGAACAAAATGCATGTAGGGTATGTTATGTGATGCGCATTGTTTACTCAGGAATGCATGGGGTTCAACAGAATTAAATGAAATGTCTGAAATGTCACAGACCAATGCTACAGGCAGCAGCAAATGTGGCCATTGTAAAAACCCCATGAAAAAAAAACATGAAAATCATACTCCGATTCATGCCAAAAAATTGTGAATTAGGTGGTTTTGACACAATTAAAAATTAAATCTTGAGCAGTTTGCTTGTGATTAGAAAACAATCTGACACAACGACCCAACAAATCGAGATTTATCAAAATTCATATTGGTAAATGTATTATTATGTGTCTGATTCTGTAGGTGAGCTCGTTATTTATCACGGGCGAAAACTACATCTTCTCATTGTTTTACTCCAAAACAGATACATTTCAAGCATTCTGTTCTTAGTCCCTCAGTAACACTTCTGTCTGTCCCAAAAAAGCTTACAATAGGTTTGCAAACTACTTGATGCCAGGGATGATCCCCTTGAAAAGGACTTACTTCCTAAGATGAAGGCATCTATATATTTTCTGAAACATTTATACTGAGGAAAAACAGTTTAATATTTTAAAAACAACATTGATCCATTCATCCATTCTCCAAAAAATCGTATTTGCTTATTTTACTTATTTTACTTATTTACTTATCTGTAGGGTTACAGGGATGCTAGAGCCCATGCCAGTGTTTTAGGTCAAACAGTACAGTATTTTACTACAATGCTCAAACAGTGAGCATTGTAGTAGAAACCCCTTACATTTGTTGGCATCACCGTTGAATTTCTCCGGGAAAGCGAGACGGGGATTAACATGGGACGGCCTCTCTGCAGCGTGGGCAATGGCGGATGCTTCCGGCGTAGGTGTGGCCGCGGGAGCTGTATGAAGACTCTGAACGGCTTTGACGAGTTCCTTGGTGATAGACGTCAGTCGATTCAGCTGAAACTGGTTAGTAGCGATCTGACTGGCTTGGGCCACCATGGTGGTATGAAGACCTTCATAAGCCACTGGATCTCGTGTTGGCGAAGTCTTCTGTAATGAACCAGAAGTCGACATGGGATCCATATGCAGGCTTTATTCAGAAACTTGTAGTCGTACAGGCAATGGTCAGTAACAGCAATATCAACAACGTAGGGAGAGCAGAGAATCAATATCCAGTAACAAGCAATGGTTGGTAGGTAGGCAGCAAAGGTACGTGAAGGACATCAGACAGGATCAGCAACAGGAAAACAAAACCGGGTAGTAACGCTCAGAAATGACAGACACAGCAAATCAAGACTTCACGTTGAACTGATGTGATAGTCCAGCTTATATACAGGTCCTTCTGAAAAATTAGCATATTATGATAAAGTTCATTATTTTCCATAATGCACATTTTTTGAGATAGGGTTTTCATGAGCTGTATGCCAAAATCATCAGTACTAAAACAATAAAAGACCTGAAATATTTCAGTTGGTGTGCAATGAATCTAAAATATATGAAAGTTTAATTTTTATCATTACATTATGGAAAATAATGAACTCTATCACAATATGCTAATTTTTTGAGAAGGACCTGTACACTAGTCCTGATGGATTGCACCTGTGACGGTGATCAGAGTCCAAGGACGGGGCTTGTGGGAAATGTAGTGTAGTCAGTGTAGATGAATGGGTGGATGCGTGTGTGTCAGTATTCAGGTGTTCGTCTCCGTGACAGTTTTAAACTGTTGTATAAGGAAGATATGCTTCTAGCTGCTCTGTAGTTTATTAAATGTTTGGCTGGGGACACCTAATTGTAATGTACCCTATGGTGATTAGATATCACAATTTACAATTTGGCCATTTTGATCTAATTTGATAATTAAACAAGTTTTGCACCTAAGACAGGCATCATGATACATGTTAATGCTCAGCAAGTTCCACTCTGGCCGGACAAAACAAGCATGGCATGGTTTAATTCCAGGCTGCAACACAGGTCAGACTCTGCAGAGGACTTCTCTGGTTCCTGTTGTCTCGATGGCCGTCGTGTTTTTTCAATTTCACTTTAAGTAAACTTCTTTAAAAAAAAATAATCTTGCAAATGTAAGTAAACTTAATGTCAAAATCCATTCTGTTTACCCAGTTTATTGCTCAGTGTTTAGCCAGTTTGGGACCATAACTGATGCATTACATAGGGAAAGAAATTTAGCTTCCGTTACATACGTGCAAGCCAAAATGTATTTATGTATTATTACTTGCCAACATATGTAGAGACAGACAATGGGAAAAACTAGTTTACTGACAGTGCTTTAACAAGATGGACAAATTTGATCTTGATTTGTAATTAATATGGCCCATTTATATTTTTGATGAGCTGCAGAGATATTGTATTTTCCTAATATGTTTGGAACAAAACTATATTATGTATTATTGTGTATTATTACACCCTGCTAGTACCAGTTTGGACCCCCCTTTGCCTTCAGAACTGCCTTAATTATTTGTGGCATAGATTCAACAAGTATTGGAAACATTCCTCAGAGATTTTCATCCATATTGACATGATAGCATAATGCAGTTGCTGTAGATTTGTCAGCTGCACATCCATAATTTGAATATCCTGCTTTACCAGATCCCAAAGCTGGTCTATTCAGAAACAGCCTATAATTAAAAAAAATATATTATTAAATTAGTCTTTTAAACTTATTTAATTTATTATTATTATTTTATAAAAAAAATAATAATAATTTGAGAAACAACTGCTTATTCATAATTTATACAGAATACAACTTTTTTTTTTTTCAAAACAAATTTATTAATACTGAACCAACTGTATACAGTGTTTACATGTATACCATGGAAAACATGTCCTCAATGTTGCATTTACTGCTTTTTCAGTAGAACTCTTTTGATGAAACAAAACCTGAGAATTTCTGGAAAGAATGGGTCAATGTTTAATGCCAAAGTAACTCTGAGCCATATCTCATGACAGGTGGCCACAACAATCACTAGCACAACAATTGTAGCTCAGTGCTACAACACTGTCAGAGAAGAGCTTGCTAAAAAACTTGCTATTTCCTAGCATAAATATGTAGTAG